>NW_026623796.1:127327-153975 GCF_030028575.1 Malurus melanocephalus | reverse complement strand
TCCACACAGACCCTGATAAAGAACTTTTCCACCTGTTTAAACGTGTTTATCAAAATAGCGTTGGCTGGTTCGAAATTACGTAATTAGTCACGTAGCGTTTCCGACACGGGAGGCGCCTCAGGGCGGCTGAGGGGAGCGGGCTATGCTGCTGCTGCTCAGCCCTGCTTCCTCTTCCCTCCTTCCCTGTCGCTGACTCGCTTTTCTCGTGAATTTGTAATTAATAGTTTTAATCATAACCAAGATATGAATTATAAGCAGCGTGCTAGTGTGTGCACTAGACCTGTAGGAAGGGGTAATCGAGAAACTGGCTCGTTCCGAGGATCCCCGTAAATAACCTACGCGACAGGGCAAAAATCACCCGGAGACCGGGAGTTCCATCCAGCTCTTGGGCCTGAATGCTGAAAATAAAAGATGGTGATTTTGTCTCRGTGGGGGGCAGAGAACAGCGAAGAGCAGCTGAAAGAAGAATCCGGCGTTGCCCTGGCAGGACACAGTGGATTTGAGCTGAAAAGGTCACTGCCCACACCATTGCATCACCATTGAAGGGATAGGCTGTGACACACCGCCTGCTTTCAACAAGCGGGAGGCGTTTCGAGCTTAGTTTGCTGAAAAGWGCCAAGCAAGTCGAAAAAAAGGTATCATGCTGAAATGTAAGAATCAGGAAAATAAAAATATCTTCTTTTAAAAAAACACATCTTTTTGTTAAACTAAACATTTTCTCTGGTGTTTGCACTTTTTGTTGTTCCAGAAGTGTGCAGCTTTTAAAAATTGCTTTAGCAGTAAACTCTTTTTCATTTTAAGTACAGCACTCAGTGCTGAAGAGGAAGTCCATTTGTAAAATGTTGTTTCAATAAGGAATTTTCCAGGATCACTTAATAAGATTCCAGSCATCTCCCCACTGATCTTTTCTATGTTTGTGTGGTTGCCTGGAAGGTTTCTGAGGAATTCCGGGAAGTATTKTAATGGAAATGTGTCTGTTCTGTTGTAAAAGGACTCCTGATTTACRCTAGGAAAAAGAACTTGATTATTAGAAATATTCAGCCCTGTGTGACAATACAGGGGTTTGCATCTGTTTCTGGTGCCAGGTGACAAATTTGGTGTTGATCCAATGTTGTTACAGCTTTTCCTTTTGTCATTCTCTCTGTTTTGCCGTATTTACCCAATCAATTGTTAAAAACCCAAGTACCTATAAAATAACTATCTTTAAAAGGCTTTTTTTCCTTGGCTGTTTGCGTCTAGCCCAAAAATCATAAAAGGGGGAATTAATATCTCCCAGCAGTGAATTGGATTTGCTAAAATGTCACCACCAATCTCTTAATTAGCTCCTCAAAATGTCTCATGGTCCTCAGTGGGAAAGGGTATGAGTTTAAGTGAAATGGAGTTTTTTTCTTAAATAACAAAACTAAGTATGTCCTAAACAACAAAAACCACAATTGCAAAGTCCAGAGGTGGGAGAACATTCTCAAAAGTTATTGAATTATTGACTGACTTAGAAATTTGAAAGTTGATGAAAATAATAAATAGTATATGCAATTCTTAGAAAAGGATTAGTATTTACATTAAAATTGTTTTCCATTTATACAGGTAAAAAATGTAAAAAAAACCTCCCAGTGGTGTATCAGATGTGTTGATTCCATCTGTTAATCTATAATCTATATTATTATAATCCATAATAATCTATTATGTAAAGTCAGGCCTGAAACTTGTTTGTTTCTTTGCCAGAATGGTTTCCACTTAGGTGAATTTCCTGATCATGTTCTACCACCTGRCTGCAGAAACAGCTCTGCTGGCTGAGGGGGATGGCATCACAAAGTCCAGCACAGAGCTCAAAATAGAAGCTATTTTTGTTTAGGCCACCCTGGTTAGTGCTATAAGAATATGAATTGTGAATCCCCAGATTTCAGCTTGAGAAGTCACAGAGTGTGTGTGTAAATTAATTGAGGAGCTGAATGCTGTCCAAAATACATGCAATGTTTGTGTGCATTATTTCAGAAGATATCTTTAATTCTGAATTTGTGGAGAGAAGTGGATTAAGGAAGTGGATTAAGGAAATTAATGAATTGATGAATTAAGAAATGGAGGCTATTAGAATGTCCTCAGCCTTACTAAAATCCTTTTATTCCAGTTTTTGTGCTACAGAAAGGAGAAGCTAGCAGAATCCATCACACAGAATAATCCACACAGTATACCAAAATTACTTTAATGAAAGAGGCAAAGCCAGAAGAATATAGATTTYAGTGTGACATGATCACAAGCAGGCCTAGCTTATACTACCTGTTCATGTCCCCGTGTCCAGAGCTGAGGCTGTACCTGGCAAACCCCAGCCTTCTCCCCCCAGGGAACCCTCACTGCCCCCAAACCCCAGCCTTCCTCCTCACCCCAGGGAACCCTCACTGCCCCCAGACCCCAGGGATCCACTGTTAGGTGCAGTGTGTCCCATTTGGTACCTCTCAGTACCCAGAACAAATCTCCAGAGCCAAAACAACAGATGGCAAAAAATWTGAAACCATTAAGAAAAGTGGGAGCAAGGCAGCATTTCCTGGCAGACTTGGAAAGATTGTAATGAAGCAAAGAATAAACGGTTCAGCAGGAAGGTTCAGAGCAAGGCAAAGCTTTGTGGTCACAGCAGTGAGGTTGACATGGCTGTGACCATGGCCTCGACAAAAAAAGGAACTAGAGAGCAGCAATCCTGATGCCAGGCTCCCAACATGTGAGAGGGCAGCAGGGAAYTCAGCTGTTGAAGGTCTTTGCTGTCTTCCTTGTGGCGTTTGAGGATGGATGTAAAGATCCCAGAGCTTTTCAGATGGGGATGTAAAGTTATGTGACACGTGAGCACTCCAGAAAGACTTTGGATTACATTGAAAGAATACAGATAGTGTTGTGAGGGAGATAAAAAAAAAAATTCAAAGGTGAATGTTTGGTTCAGAATAGGTGTTTAATATTCTTRAAAGCCTCCAGGCTGTCTCATGTTTCCTGCTTTAGAGAAGCTGAAAAGATTTTGAACTGCATTGTCAATGTTTTTTACACCTTCCTATGCTCAGGACAAGTGTCTTTGAAAGGGCAGCATCTTTGGATTGGCTGGTTGTCATGTAGACATGGATGTTTTCAAAATAAAGACACAYGATCCATTTGTAAATCTTCCAGAATATATGAAAGTCTAATCAGACTGAGTCAGATAGCCAAACTGTGGCTTATCTCATTTGAATTCTCTCTTCCCCCCAGGCCTTGTCTACAAGAAATATGAATACATTGTACTGGAAGTAGAAAGCATGAATGATAACAATACTCAATCCTGATGCAGTGCTGAATGTRTTTTAGTTTTGAATACATCTAAGCRTTTCCCCAGCCCTATACAATACCTACTTTTGTCACCAGCAGTATRGTTCTGGAGCAACAGAACCTTCCACTGCACCACTTTTCCTTRCTATTGGTGCTTGATTGTATTTTCTGCAGTAAGTTATGGTTTATTGATTTGGTTGATGAATAGGGATCTTGCACAACCTCTTCCTGAAAGGAATAAATCTGTACTTTTGAGTACAGATGTATTGGTTGTGTGGTATTTGTGGGTCTTCATTCTGAGTATTCTTCTATTTCCTTCAAATGATAATTTGCTTGTTATTAAGTATACAGAGCTGCTGGCTTTTATACATGTAAATACAATATTCATATATATACTGTATGTCTACAATACCATATTCATATATGTATTCATACATACATATAAACAGTGATATTTCTCCCATCACTGAAATTTCTTCAAGACTTACAGCACCTATTTGAAATGTCTTCTCAATAACAGACATTTGAGGAAAAGCATTGCTACACTTGTAAGCAGCAAGTTCAATGTTTCTYAGCAGTGTAGGTAAAATGAAGTTCTGTCACCTTTAGGGTAAGGGGCGAAGTTAYCTGTGTGATCCCATTGCTGGCAGCAGCAAAAGTAATTTCTGTGGTCACATCTTGGTGGAATAATAGGACGGCCTGAAGTAGGTTGCTTGGGCTGTGCATAAGAGAGAGTGGGAAAAATGATCCTAGTAGGTCTGTGAAAGTCTGTAGAAGAGAAATTTCTTTCTTCTGTTACAGCAYGAGGGCTGCAGCCAGTTCCTACAGAGGCTTATGGTGGCCAACTTTATACTTCTTTGATCCATGCCTTTTGATTGTATAAAGACAGTAGAACCAAACTGCATCCTCTCTTAATAAGGACAGCAGAACAGAATATTTTACTGTTACCAAGGACAGTAGAGCAGAACAGCACAGCCTTGGAAAATATTAAATAAAGGATGTTACTTCGGTAAACAGAAGTCATGCAAAATGCAAGCAGTATGCCAGCTCAGCTCTGCAAGGCTGACAAAGCAGAAGTTATGCAAAACAGTGATATTGTCCTTACTCAAAAATGAGGGTCAAGTAACAACCACATTAAAGGATGCTGGAAGTTGAAGGCAGACCCCAAAGAACCACATGAGCCCTTCCAATGAGGGGTGTGACTGTGTCAAATAAAGTCAAGGGAGTGGAGATAGCTCATGAATATGTAATCAGTGTGTGTGATAACAATTCTGTTCACTTGACACTCAGGGCTCTCAGTTGGAGGAAGGATCCCTCAAAGTGCCCAGTGCCATAAAGAACACATGCTTTCTAATACTCAGATTGTATTAGAAAGTTTCTATCCAGCCAATTTTGMTGTAATTTTTGACATTCCAGATGGGACATTCTGCCTGGTCTCCTGTGGATCTGAGAGGTCTTTGGATCCTTCACACAGGCACTGGGACTTTACTGGAGAAGAACACAGACCCCTGGACCAGTCTGGGACACAGGTAARACCCCATTCAATATTAAGGCCTTTTTTTGGAATCTTGACCACATAAGACATGTGGATCTTCCAGTGCAGTGGGTGGGTTTTTTSTTATTCCAGAATTTGGTATTTGACTTGGTTTTATCAAGTGGTAGTTGTTTTGTATTTGTATTTGCATTGTAACATACTGTAATCTTGGAAATGGCTAGTGGACAATCTAAAGGGGGCATTCTGAAGCAATCCCCRCTTGGTTGCATTTTGAGACATTGGTGGGGCCCCTGGGGGAACAATAACCAGGGAAAAGCTGCTCATTCACTCCCCTCCACAGCTGGACAGGGAAGAGAAAATGTAATAAAGGGTTCATGAGTTGACAGACTGGGAGAGATCTCTCATCAAATACCATCACAGGCAAAACAGGCTCAAAATTAGAGATATWACTTAAATTTATTACTAACAAAATCAGAGCAAGATAATGGGAAGCAAAATAAAATCTTAAACACAACTTCCCCCCACCCCTCTCTCTCCCAGTTCCTACCCCAGCAGCTCAAGGAGAAGGGAATGGGGGTTATGGGCAGGCCCATGGAGAGCCTGCAGTGGAGCAGCTTCCTGGGAGGATTTGTGGATCTGTGGCAAGGGTAGCTCAGGCTGGAGCARGTTTGGTGGCAGTACTTGTCACCCTGTGGGTGACCCACCCTGGAACAGCCTGTTCCTGAAGGACTGACCCTGTGGAAAGGTGCCCACRCTGGAGCAGTTGGGTACAGCTACTTTTGCAGCCTGTGGGAAAGACCTGCATTGGAGAAGTTCATGGAGAACGGTCTCCYGTGGGAGGAACCCCATGCTGGAGGAAGAAGAGTGTGACAGGTAAGAAGTGGCAGAGGTGAATGATGAACRACCACAGCCTTCATTACCTGACCCACTGCGCTGCTCAGCGGAAGGACTGGAAGAAATTGGGAGTGAATTTGAGCCCAAGAATAAGAAAGGGGTGGGGGAAGATGTTTTAAGATTCATGTTTCTTTCTTACTATCCGATTCCAATTTGGTAAAAAAATCAGGTAATTTCCCTGGCTTGAATCTGCTTTGGCTGTGAYACTGATGAGTGAGGCATCTCTCCCTGCCCTTATCCTGACCACGAGCCTTTTGTTAWATTTTACTTCCAGTGTCCAGCAGAGAGGGAGAATGATGGGGTGGCTTGTTGGGCACGTGACATCCAGCCAGGGTCAACCCACCACACGTCACCTCTGTTGTGCTCTGTGTTTGCTGCATACCTCTTGTTGTCAGTGGGGGCCTTTCTTTCCCCTTTACTGAGTGTTGCTTTTGTCTCAATTCATTAACATAAAGAAATTTCTTAATTTGGCATATTATGTGATATTCCAAGGAGCTAACAAATAGTCCCGAAAAAGCTAGTAATTTGATTTATTGCTTTTGTCAGGCACATCTTTGTGGTCAGTGTATTATTGACTAGCATGGGCTAGTGCATATAGCTGAGGTGCATATTTTGTGTCTTGTTTGGAGGGAGATTTTTGTTTCATTGTGTTGACCTTGAAAGTCAGTCTGTTGTTCTTTCTCTTATTCAGAAGTCTTCCTATTTGGTTTACCAAGGAATGGGAGTTGTTTGACATCTCTAAAATATTTATGGAAAGGGAAAACATTGATACTAAATTTAGTAAGAGATGTGTTTTGATTGTTATTTTGGCTAGTAAAAGTTGTTGAGTACTGCTTTGCTGACTTCTCTGCTTGTTTGTCTCCCTGAGCAAGGAAGTGCCATTGCAACTCTTCCTTRCAGAGACAACAGAAAGTTTGATATGCTGTCATTAGAGAAAAGATTTTCAACTTGTGCCTTGTTCCTGTCGATCACCCTACTCCAAAGAGTAACCTTCTCCTTAGCATCACAGATTTTTAAACCAGATACAAAATTTGAGKGTGTCTATATAACATACATTAATGAAACGTGCTCTATCATCTTTGTTAAAAACAAAACTAGCTGGATCTTTCCACTGCTCATCTAGCACCACCTAGGAAGGAAGTCTGGTGCTGTCTTTGCTTTGCTCAGTTTGCAGCCTTGCATTTGTGTTCTCATCTTAATAATCATGAGCTACACTATGAATGGACTTCATTGGAATTAGGGATAATTAAGATAAGGTTGTCTGGAAAATCTGTCACCTGTTTCTCCATCCAGCATCCACACTGATAAGGCCACTTTGCTGCTCTATAGRTGGGATGTGACTCCATTGCCTCTTTCCAGGAGAGGAGAGATGCTTTTCTGGCAGCCGAGCTGGCTGGAGATTCAACAGTGTGTATAACTAAAGAGTGTCAGAAATGAAACAAATTGTGAACTTCAGATTTCTTTAGAAAAGAAGAACAAGCGTTTTTAGAAAATAACTTTGAAATAAATGTTAAAATGAGGACTCTAAAGAGATCAACATTTAAGAGTGCTACATTTGATGTCTGGATTATTTGAAACTGCTATTTGCTTTTGTCAGAATCAAACATTCCAAGAAAATGGTATTCAGAGGTATTGTACAAKATATTTTCTAAGTCCTTGTGATTTAAGTATGAAAAAAGTGTCAGGAAAAATTATGGTTTGCTCTCATCTTTTACTTTATTTTTCAAAATCCGAGATAATAAAGCCCTCATTTCACATCTAGAAATACTTGAAATAATATGCTTTACAGGGAGGAAACAGACTTAGCGGCAGTTAAGCTATTATTTTCACTAAGCCAAATAATAGGCTTTAAGAAAAAGCCTCTTCTTAGCTGTATTGTCCATTATTAACATGACTACATCAGTCCTGTAGTGTTCTTATTTTGAAGGACTCTTGATGGTGCTTTTTCCTCGAGAGAATGATGTGTGTGTTAGTAGCTGGTCCTGATTGATGTGCCAGTTGTGCTTTTTTGAAGAAAACCACCTTCTCTCCAACCAGCCTCTGACAACTGGTGCATTTGTGTTTGTCATCCCTGTGCAAAGTGCATGGCAACTTAAATAACCTTCCTAAAAATAYAGTGTGCAGTGCACCAGAGATTGCAAATGCTGTGGATTTTTGGTGTATGGAGTAGCACACCTAGTGTATTGAGGAAAATGGACCCAGGTCTTGGATCTGAAGCAGAGAACAAAAAACATTGATCACAACCTCTTATCTCTCCTCTTAGAGGCCAAAACTGTTAAGTGGACAGATAAGGCTCATGTCTTCATCACTTGTACCTATATAGTGGCCAYTTCTGCTGGCTTTTGGCCAGTTTAAGGAGTATGTTTCAGTACACAARGTATGAAACTGGGTCCTGGCCATTTCATCATCAGAACTTGTGCTGGTAATTTTTTTCTGCTAGGAAATAAATGATGATATGGCCACCTATATACCTGTACAGAGATTAAGTGATGATATAATCATGACATGAAATATATGAAATGCTGTTTTTTTTCTATTTGTCCTATCCTGAAAGGTTTAAAGACAAGATTTTCAGTGTATGATTGCCTATTTTCTGGGTATTCTTTGATAGAAAGTATCATCAGCCTAGCTCACAGCTGAGTCCTTTGCCCATAAAATTTAGAGATTTATGGATTACGTTATGTTGCCTCTTAGCAGAGCAAAGTTGTTTTCCCTTGTCTGAAAACCAAGTACATTTATTCTACAAAGCCCCGTCTCTCTCTTCACATCCTCAGTATAACCATGCTGTAACTGGCCTTGTGGAATAATGCAACAGGAATTTCCCAAGTARACTTTTAATTTCATTAATTAACAAAGAAAAGCAAATCCACTGCTTGAAGAACAGCCATTTTCTRCAGCTTTTTGCACAAGTGCTCTGGGAACAGATGTAAAGAATGATTCAAATATTGCATGACTCTAATTCAGTTTTTCTTTCTATTGCTTTCCACTTCTCTATAATACTAAGTAATACTGTGATATTCATGTTGCTTTGAGAGAGGGTGAGTTTATTTCTTTCAAAAAGTTGGTAAGATATTAAAAGCAAACCAATTTTTTGCTCTTGGCATTTGGGTGGAAGGATTTGCTGTAACAAGCACCTCCCATGGCAAMGCCTGTACCACAGCATGAAGTAGGTGGGCTAATTTCTGAAATACAAATCTTGTCCTTCAAGAAGCTGGACAACATGTGAAAAAGACCTTTTTCATCCTTGCAGTGGGATTGTGGAAAGGCAAGTTMGAAGCCCATTTCTTTTAGGATTTGCAGTTTTAGAATAAGGGGAAGCACTGAGAGTGGATTGCAGCTGGAGTCTGCTGGACAGCTGTGATGCACCTTTCAGAGGACCTCCAAGATCCTCTGTTCAGCCAGAAGTTCTTCTCATATGGCTGAAATTCTTGTAATTCTATTCAGCCAGAAATTCTCTTATGGGTGAAATTCTCATTATTGTCTTCAGCCAGAAATTTTCATAAAGTTTATGTAGGATCTCAACCTGTGGACTCTTGGCACACATACAATTTTCACAAGACTGGGACTGCAGGCTTTGTGTGGCTCATAGCCTCTGTCAGTTGGAGTGTTAAAGCTCTAAATTCTGTCGAACATTTGATACAATTCTAACCATAACAATGCAGACTTTCAAAYCCTATTCGAAAGAAATTCGAGATGCTGTGTAACCTACAGGTTCCTCAGGCATAGCCATGAGAGGCTCTATGTAGTTATTTGCCAAAATAACTAGTGTTCSATTGCATACTGAAAGACTGGAAGTGGTCCTTCTGTCAAAGATGATTTGGAAGCCAACTGATCAATAAATGGTTCTCAGGTAAACACTCCTACCTAGTCATTTATGCCTTTCAAATGCTGACAATAAGGAATGTTCTGATAATCATGTGTAGCCTCCACGAAACAATGGGCTATAAACGTAGCCTTTTGCAGCTATTTAGACCGTCTTTTAGGGAACAGCAATTGGGTCAGGGATTGCATTTGTTTAAAGACTATGTATGAGTAAGCCTTTATTTCTGCTTGTCCTCTAAAGCCTCCTGMAAAACTAGGGTGGAGTACTGGGGGTGCTAAATCATTACATCTGTTTCTAAACAGTTTGCACCTATTTCTGTAAGCTTTCCTCAAGTCCTGTTTGTTTCCTTATTTTTAATTTCAATCCAGTATGAGATCTGGAATTTAATTTCTGGATCTTTTTCCTTCGGCAAATAATGCACTGAAGCCATGCTGGGAAACGTGCTGCAGTTTGTTCRAAGCAATTTTCTCTGCATCTAACCCCAGGTGAACTAGAGCTTTGAAAAATACTTTTGGCAGGTTATTTACCTTTAGTATATTAGAATTTTGTTCAAAAAAATATGGTGTGGTACTTCTGCCTGTTTGTTACCCAAAATTGTTTGAGTCCTTTTTTCAAATTCATGGCAAATCAAGGGTCACTGGAAAGTTGGCATGCTTGATTGCCTTCTGTGATGTGTATTAAGAAGCCCAGGTCTGTGTTGCAATACTTTTGCACTCCTAGTGGACTATTGAAACTTTCATGGAAGAGTGGAAGAAAATGAGATTTCAGGGGAGYGAAATGAATCCTGATTCCAGTACATATTCCTGAAATACTTCTGACATTTGTTCACAASTTGCTGATAATAAACAGTACTAGTACAACCACTCCTGGCAGCTGAAAGATAGAAAATGAAATTAGAAGTTTTAATCCAAACAAACACATATAAATACATATTCAATCTAACCAATGTCAGTTATTGCYTGATAATCTTTGTCCAGGTTGATATGACCACTGGGGCTTCAGTCTTCTGATTTTATTKATATACTTATTTAAGCCTTATTTCTTTCCTTTGAATGTGTTATAGAAAAGTATAATTTCCTTTCAGTAGGCACTGAATGGAAAATAAAAAGAATATGAATCTGGGCAAGAATATTTATTCTGAAAATCAATAATTTGACATGGCCARTATCCATTGGGAAGGATGAACTTTTAAATACACAACAGTGAGACAGCAATTAATTTTCAGATCAATACAATTCCCATTGATGACAGTGGTAAACTTTGCATTTATGTCAATATTCAGTGAATTCAGTCTCCTAAGCAGCAGCCTCTTTTTAACTCAGAAAACTGGCCTTTAACTCAGAAAACTGATACGTTGTTTGTGTCCAGATTTCCTGCTGTCTTCGAGGTGTTACAGCTATGCAGACTTGGAATTGTGTTTGAAATTCTGCTGATGTTTTTTTTGGGTTTTACTTTTGGGGAAGGGGTTCTGTTTGTTTTGATCTTGTTATACTTCTGTGTATTGTTTTAGTCCTCATTGTTAAACTGATTTATTTCAAAAGTTTAAACCATTTTAGAGGGTCTAGCATTTAGATTATTATTATATGCATAAAGAGTTGSTCTGAATCTCTGAATACCCTGAGAAGGGTTTTAAAGACAATGGAGAGGGCAGAGGAGAATACTTCTCATGGGAGAAATCAAGAAGGATCCTGTGCAGGGAGATGTGAGAATACATGGCCAACACTTTGCTCTAATGAGAAAAATAAACCTGCACACTTAGAGTATCTCCACAGTTGTTTCGGGGTTGATTTATTGAATTTTTATTTATATTAAAATAAGTTGTGACTTCTCAAATACAGCTCATTCCTTGGAGTAGGACAGTAGTACCTGGCAGAAGACATGATGGTGTCAGAGTGACTGTATGTAGGGTAGGGACAACACTATTAATCTTGCAATAAATTCAAATACCCATACCAGGAATGTTAGTTTTTTCATAAATATATGTAGGCCATATGTTTATGTATGTGTGTGTTTACCAGTGTCATTTTTGAGTTTCTTGTGGTTTACCAGATGTGCTGTAATGCCTCAGAGGTTATAGTTATGGTATACATAATTWAAAAAAAAAGWAAAAAGGTAGCCAATTTTTAACTTCTTTAATATACCCCGTGTATTGAGGGGGCTCCTGGGGAGCTGTGACACTCCACTGCATACATGTGTGTTTCAATAGTTAAACTGGGTGATTTATTGAATGGAAAAAATATCCATATAAGGTTTCTGTGACTGGTCAGAGTTGGACTTGATATCCTTATGAGACTCTTCCAGTGCAGGAAGTTTCATGATTCTATTATTCTGRCCCTCTGCATGCTGGGTGAATTGCTGCTAACACATGAAATACAAAAAYTGAGATATGATGAAACACAACTCTGCCCCTACACTCCACCTTTTAGCTTTATGCTAAAATACTGTGAAATGTTTTTTAAATCAGTAATGGTTTTGCATTCTCTGCTTTCAAATGCTGACCCTTTTGGTAGGACAAAATTAACTAACTGAGAAACCTCTGTATGGAAAACATTGTGTATTTGTGTCCCCTTCTGTGGCACCGTGGAGGGCTTGTCCTAAAAAGAAAAAGGATGTCTKAAGAGAAAACTGTTGGGGAAAAGCAGCAAGACCAATTTCTGAGAATTAAGGAGCATATAAAAGACATGTAGCTCTTGGCTTAAATTGTTTAGCACTAATCCCTCAGAGCAGTATAGAGTCGTATATTCCTCAGAGCAGTTCAGAAGGGAGTCAATTTCCTCCTTGTTTTCTGAGTCCCTGAAGATTGGGTAATGGATGAGAATAAAAACATTTCGATGGCAAGAGGTTTACAATGGGATCATTGTCAGATTGGTACCTAGAAGGCTCTACTGGGGACCATTGTCATGGCTGTTTCCTTTCTGCTAATGAGTGGATCCAKCTCTCWCTGAGSWACAGGAGAGATCAGTGAAACCACCCAAGAGCTCTCAGTGGCTCATCTTTCTTGTCAGCCTCCCATACTCACTGTGACAAAGTGAAAGGCTTTGGAAAAACCAGACTCATTCAGTGTAATTGAACTAAATGGATAATAGGACACTTATTAGGCATTAAATAGAAGAATACTCTTTGCTGGCTTTTGCAGAGACTACAGCTCTTTGTCGTTTGATAATAGACATTCACTTACGAGTCTATTCTTTTTTTTTGTGCGCATTGGGATTTTTAAGATATTTTACTCGCATCAATATTAATGGGAGTTGTGCAAGTAAACCCTGGGAATTCAGAAAAATAAAACCTGATACCTTTGTGTTTCTAGCAACCAAAAAACCTTGAATAACTCAGAATCTGTAATTGGTTCTATTATGGGACTATCCTGGATGAGAAAGAGAGTTCCACATATAAATAAAAGCCACCCACTTAAGAACAAATTACACAGTTCTAGTGTAGCCAAGAGAATAACCTGCCCTTCATACAATCTAAATCTGTCCAGTTATCCCAGATTTTTGTGGAGTAAAAGGGAACTCAGAATAAAGCACTGTGAACCTCCTGCTTTTTTTCCCCATCTGAAACCTTCATATACGTTTCCTATATGGAGTTATCCTCTTGTTCTGTTGGTGTAATTCGGAAATTTAGTTTTCAGCCTGAGGAATCAGAGRTGTGTTTTAATTCAATGTTATGATCTGAAAGTACTGGTAAGAGCAGTATTTTCACCTTTCCAGTTCAGCTCTGCAAAGATTCAATAACATTCATTTTGCACTCTATGGGTATCTTTTATCCTCAAAGGGCTGTTCAGATATTCAACCAGATTCTCTTGTCATTTAATGCTTTGGCATCACCCATACCTAGGTGTGAAACTGTTAAAGTTCTCAGCTCTTAGAGAAAGCCACAAAGAGGTGATTATTTGTTACTGTTTATCTTACACAGAAGTGTTTCAGCAGGACACACTGTTAATGTTAAAATTTACATGATGAGATCAGCCTTATAGGAAAAGATTCCAAACTTCTACTTTTTATCCTGCTGGTTCTTGTTTTAGGGGTGGACAGACTGCAGGAGGAACATGGCTGTAAATTGCTGTAGTCTGAAAGTGAGTGGAAGTCAGGAGCAGAACTGACATTCATTTACCCCTGCTGCCCTTCACTAAAGCATCTCACAGTTCCTCAGAGTAACTTATYTCTTGTGAACCCAGAAACCTGGCAATTAAAATGAAGGTACTGGAGTACAGAGCGAACCAGGGAAAAGGACAGGTATTGCAGCTCTGCATTCTTGTTTTATTAGTCTGTGGGAAAAAAAGGAGAGATTTGCCTGATATGGAGCGTGGCCTGACTGTTTTGTCCCCTCACTCAGTTATGGCAGTTAGCTAAAGAAATGTCCTATATGCTCCTCCTGGCTTCCTTATTGATTTGGTGTAGTACTTTGTGCATTTTCTTCACCCTTCTAAGAGAGTAAGGATTTTCCTGAACAGATCARTACACACCTACTTACAGCTGCAGGGAAACTTTGGAGTCCTTTGGAGCCACCTGTGTCTATGTTGATGGTAGGARCAAACCCAGGATTCATCAAGCACAGAGTTAGTTTTTCTGTTCGTTGTTTATGCCTATCTCAAATAGACAATCCCCGGGTCTGAAAAAAGAGATTGCTTAGAGAAGCAGCTCAATATACACTTAGTATGCCCAGTTCCCACCTTGTCTACTTTTATGTAATCAGAAACAAGCTCATCTAATGCAAAATATCATTACATCAAAGCAGAACCAAGCTGATAGGAGAAACCAGCCCTTTACATTTGGGATGTTGTGTTTTCTTAAACAGAGGAGTCTGTCAAATAAAATTGCTACTGCGTAGCTGAAAATGATGCTTTAGGAAGACTTTCAGCAAGGTTGCTGCCTGTTTGTTTTCTGTTTGTGCTGAGATCTTCTGAATGCCTGTAATAACCCTGTCTTCACTTTTCCCYGATTGGGAACATTTCRGTTGCATTCCACTAGATGGCTACAKGGAAAGCAGTTTTGCAGGGAGCAGAAACATGCAGCTCCTGGCATACAGGGAAAACCTGCCTGGGATTTCGTATTTTCTTTACAAGTTCACTCTGACTATGTGGTGCAGCTTAGCCCCTCAGGCCAAAAAGTCCTGTTCAGTGGGGTTGAAGAACTGYCTTGTTGGAGATTAAAGCAAATCCAACAGGATGATCCATTTGATTGGTTTCATTCAGTGATGCTGTGAGTGCCAAGGCTGGGATTTATCTGGAGTGTTGTAGGCATTGGATCTCATCACAGGTCCCTGTAACGTGCACACAGGGAAGCAGGGGGGGCCTTGCACAGGTTGTGCTATACAGGGTGTTTGGCCATAGTGCTGCAGGAGCKAAAACTGGGTCTGGGCCTGACTTGGTCACCTGCAGCATCACTGTGGTCTGGAGATGTGTGGGCTCCTAAACAAATATCACTTTGTTTCCACCTAATTAGCCAGGGCTTGTTATTCCAGCTTTGCTCCAGCTGCAGGAAGACAGAGAATACTTGCTGTASAATAAAAATCTGCCTGGACTGCACTCTGTTGCCAGTGCTTCCTGAGCCCAGGTAAAATCAGAGAGTGGGCTTATACTAGGGCACCATTTTGAGTTAACTGGCAGTGGTGGTTTTGATCTTGGGGTAAAATCCCAAAGTCACCGCTCTGCTGATTTTTTTTTTTCGGAACCAGCACAACTCTAAGTGCATATTGGGGTGTCTTAACTGGGCCCAGTGAAATGCAGCAGGTAAGATTTTCTGATGTTTCTTTTAGCCAACAGCTGTGCACAGAAAATGTCTTCTAATTGTGACARCTGCTTGGGCTTTTATTGTTGTGGTTTTTCCTACTGGACTTCAGCACATGAAGGAAGTATCATTATTTCCCTTCTGCAAATTAAGAGAATAGAAGTATTTCCCAGTGATGGGACTTCCTCAAAGCCTTCCAGCCTGTCTGTGGCAGACCTGTGAAGAATGAAGGTAAAAATCCCACGAATTCCAAAAAAGACAGTGACATGGGGAGACGCAGCTGCTGTGTTCCAGGGGTTTAGGTGTGGGGCTTTGGCTGGAGGGAGTATTGTACCTAATGTAAGGGAAAAATTCCTACTGACTCCTTTACTGGCTTTACATATGCAGCACAGGATGCAAAAATGCAGATGCTCTAGAGAAGGACGCAAATAGTAACCCAAAAAATAATTAGAAATTGGTGCTGTACTGTAAACAAAAATGCCCACAGTGAAATAATGGAAAAACCCTGCATAATCTTTAACACCTACTTTTTCTGCATTTCATATAATACTTAAATCAAGACAATCAGATATAAATTTGTAATGAAAGTTTGACTTGCATATCAGTCATAATTTGGATTTATGTTAACCAAAGTTTGGCCATTTCATGGAGCTTGGCTCTCCGTTGTCCATTCCCCTTTCTAGCTGCAACAACAGAACTGAAACTCCCCTCACAARCACAATTTTTAGTCAGTTTTATGAATTTATTCCTTCTCCCCCAATATGTCTTTCCACTCTGCACTCTCTGCCTTTCTGATTATTACAATTTGTATTGTGTTTCTGGTATGAGTCTCAGTCAGGATACAATCCTCTGTATCCCCCAGTTTACCAGGGCATCTGAGACTTCCTGCTATCTCTTCACCTAACACACTCTTCTAGCCACCACTATAAATTCAGTGTCTCAAGAGCCTATTTTTAACCTAAATTAGCTTTTTTATAACCTTTATTTRCCTTTTGGACTTGTCAACAAGCAATGGCCCTGTGTGGTCAACCCCTGAATTGCTCTGTATCCCCTGCCATTTAAGRGCACCTTTCCTGTAATTCTTAAGGAAGCCCTCCTGAGAAGATACTCTTAGTACAAACTGATGTCTATCTTTAGGAACCAAGTGTGAGAAACAAGATACAAGTTGTACTTCATCTGCCAGTTAAAGAAAGCATTCTGAGCAGTAACTATGTTAATGTATGGGACTATGTTTACTTGCAGGAGCATTGTGAAGGATCAGGTATTGTAATGACATACTCACTGTGGCATTTCTAGCATTTGTGTTTGCACTGTGGATGTCAGTCATGTTTGTGGGGCACCACATTTTTACACAGGATTGAGTCAGTCCTTCTCCTCAAGCTCTTGACTGTCTCATAACATTCAACTCTTCAACAATTGTGGGTTCTCAGTAATCAGGAGATGAAAATGAATGGGCCATAAAGGAAAGGGGTGTTACTGGAGGATTATAGCTTTSAGATTTGGTTTTCTTTCCTAGCTTCCTCAAGGTATCCATTGAACTACTTTGGAAATCCCTGAACCTCACTTTGTCTCAGCKGCTCCATCTATCAGCACTTGTCTCTTAAGCCCTTTCAAAATCAGGTAACGATAGTCTAAGAATGAGCTGTGATGCTGCTAAACTCTAAAATCATTTTRTTCATCTTACCTGTTCATTACTGGCATGGTAAATCTGTATATCCCAAGACTAATTCACAATAACTGGAACTGAAACATGTGCAACCTGTTAGTTTTCCAGCTCTGGCTCCCAAACATGCTAAGCTAAATGCACAATGACTTCATTTACACTTCAGATCAATATTGATAAGCAGCAAAAAATCTGGGAGCTCAAGTGCTCTTGTCCATTATGCAGAGACAGTAACTAGGATGAAAACTCAGCTTTGAATAAACCACCACCCAGGCAAAAGTATGATTTATTAGTGTTAGTCTCAATTATGTTGTGTGGAGGAGCTGAGCAGCACAGTGCATCCCTGCCAGAGGATGACATGAGGGGTGAGGAGCTCTGAGGWGCTCCCATGGATGGGAGCCAAAAGAACTAATTGCCTCCTAGCAAGCAATGGCTCTGCATGGGCTGCTCAAGAAGAACCACCTTCAAAAATCAGCTCCACCAGAAAAAAAAAAAAATTCCACAGCACTAAGAACACCCAAACACGAAATTTGTATCCATTAGCCAACAACAGTCACCATTAGATCACCCACCASCTCTCCTCACCTCCTGTGTGTCACCAGCAATCAAGAGGCTGGTCAAAGCTTGGTGCTCTGGCAGTGGTTTTGCTCAGTGGTTTGTATTTTTCCCTCTTTGTGCACRGGGAACTGCTGTGGGAGAGATGGGGATGTAATCAGGAGCTGCACAATGTGTATCAGGGAACACTGCCAGGGCAGCCAGTTTGCTCTTCACTTGTTGCAGCTCTGTGAGCAGAATCATAATCTTTATGTATACATGGAAAAAAAAAAATCCAACACAAAACCTACAGTCATAAAATAATGGAACTCAAAAAACCAAGGAATTCAGAGCTCATACTGGCAACCCTGGACACTGTGTGCAGCTCAGAGAGCCAGACAAGCTGTGCCAACACAGGGCAATGAAGTTCAAATGCTCTCGCAGCAGATGCCTGCTGTGTGGAGAATCTCCACCCAAACGCTTGCCTACTGAGTAGTTAAATTTGACAAGCAGCTCTCATTCCTATTTCTGTGTTGTTTTTCATCAGCTCAGTAAATATCCCACTTGTTACTGTACTGTCATGTTTTGATAACTTCATTTCTTTAGCCTGCCTGTCCCCTTGYTCTGCTTCCAAGTGCTCTGTTTCCCAAATTCCTTCTCAATGCATCTYRCAGCACTAGAGAAATGCTTTCATTYCTATAGGACTCTGCTGCTCTCTRCTAACCAAAGGAGCATCTGAACAGATTCTCTCTTGTATCAATTGCTGAAGTTTGTTTATTCTGCTCCCAGGAGAGGGGAGAACAGACRTGAGTAGGTTTTTCCACATCTTCTGAAAAAGTTTAGTTTGAATTTCAATCTCATGCAATTTTGTCCTAATTTATCTGAGACTGTAAGTYCCACTTTGGCTTCTTTCTTACTAATTCTCAACATGGGCTGCAGTAAGACTGATAGTGTAAGAACYTGAATTCTCTAAAGTAAAATCTGTAACTTATCATATTCAATGATAAGACAGTAAGTTGTGAAGTTTAAACTACTTTTTTTAAACTCACAAGGAAATAAAACTATATTGGCAGACCATAAAACACATAAAGATAATTCAGTATTTAATATCTTTCATCCTATTTGGTTAAATTTATTCATGAGGTTTAGATCCAAATGCCATCCTATATGATGCAATAATACAAAACGATGGAAAAATCTTTCCCATCTAAATGAATTTGAAGCTTACCAAGAACGTAATGGCCGTGTACCCAGCCATGTGCATTCCTGTGATTTGGTCCAAGTTCAGGTTCTCAGAGTAGGTGAAAATTTRTGGATTAACAGACATACAGACATACACACTACAAAGGCTAGAGCTCTGCAAATATCTTGTTTCCTTCACAATGTGCCCACAAGCTACAAAAAAAAGAATAGTTTGGAGTCAAATCAAATAATGTTAGTATCAAGATGGCACTAAGAGGAGATACTTTAGTTAAAACAATACAAAACATTTCTAAGTGACTTYGTGTCTTCATGATTAAATTTGCTTCCAATAAAACTGTAAGACCAGTCTCAACTGATTAAAAGAAATTCTATTAGGCATTTCTTCTGACTAAAAAACTTAATTGTAATCAGCATTTCAGTCCATGTGACTTCTGTCTCTTGAATGAAGAATAAATAAAAATAATCTGCTCTGTTTGTGTTGCAATCAAATGGCAAAACATGACCAAATATCAGCCACACATAAAGGAGGGCAAGGAAAACTTCTAGTGTTCCAACCAGAAGAATAGAGTTTAATTTAGAGTTTTGGGGAAAATAAAGTGCTGATAATCACCTCARAACTGTAAACAACCTCCTTGCAAGCAGATGCCAGTTAAGCAGAGGTTATTGATCTAATAATAAAATAGTTGTTACTTTAAAGACATTTTTGGTATTAAAAAAGGGGGGGAAGCAAATAAGTTTAGGTAAAAAGTTGTCAGAGAAAAATTCAAYGCTTCCCTTTTTGATAAAGTTGTAATTCCAGGGCAGAGAGGTTACAGTCCGCAAAGAAAATAATGCTTGAAAACAAATTTCCTGTTGAAACAAATTTTCTTGCTTTGATTATTTTTTTTTTCTTAAGAGCAGTACCAAGCTGCTTTGGTAGCAATAGCTATATTCAAAATATGTAAGACAGTAAAAAACTCCAAAATTCTGACAAAATAAAAAATACTGAAAGATGTTGATTACAAAAAGCTGTAAAAAAATCCTCTTCCTTTGAAAAATTATGGCCAGCTGTATTTAGTACCCCTTAATTATACATTTGATCCAGAATGTCATTCATCCTGCTTTCCCCAGCTGATTTCTCACTGAGCAGCTCAATGGTAACTGGGTCAGCTGTATTTTGGTGTGACTTGAAAGACAGAATAAGTTTTGATCCCTAAGGAAAATCTGGAATATATTTGATTTTGCTGTGAGAAGAAGTTCGAGGTGAAGGAATCGAACATGTAAACATAAAAATTTATGTTTAGTGGAAGAGTTTATATAGGACAAGAGAAAATKATGTTTGCATTGCTGCAGTTACTCTCCATGTCAACACTCCTTGTTTTGAGGAACCCTCCTTCTATTTGGGACATATTCCAGTATGGAATTTGGGAATATATTCTAATATGTAGGCAGCATTCAGAGAAAATTCGATGCCAAGAAAAATTATGTCACAAACTAACATTTACTGCTTTCAAATTCCTTCTCCCATGCCCAAGATTTGAAAAATTTCACACCAGAGCCTTGCCTGCATCAATGAGGAGGAAGATCCCTCTCCAAGACACGGTTATTTCTTCTCACATCTGGCCAGAGGATGAGAAGACAAAATAATGGAACTGAACAGGGCTCCGGCAAGACAAACAGAAAAGCAGAGGTCAGGGTGGTCTAATCACACTGTTATTTTGATGGACTATTGATTTATTCTTTTATTTTAAACCTTGTCTGTTTAGGAACCAGATCAATTTAAAATTAGGAAATACTTAAAAAATACAACGTTATGAAGAGATTTCCTCTTTTTCCTCTTCCATTACATGCACAAATTATTTTCACTGGAGTGTTTATCTGAGGACTATCAAATGGCAGCACCCTAGGTACTATTCTGGGGAATGCCTTTGTTAGAAGCAGGATTTATAACCTGAACTCTGAACTCAAGTAATCTCTGGTTCTCACTGGCGTGGGCTGTGAGCTTGGTAAGTACAACTTGGTTTTGGGCACTTTTGAGGAACTTGTAGCACCCCAGAGCTGTGAAATTCTCCTCCAGCCCGTGGGATGCTCTGGGAGAGGTTTCTCTGTTGCTGGTGCTGTGGTGATCCTCACCACAGGAGCCAAACTTTCACTTTTGTGATTATCTTTGTCTTCATCAGTTCAGGCTCCTTAAGTTTATTCTGCCTTGTGAGTGTTCATCAAGCCTTAGCTGTCTGCTTTGAGATGTAATATTATTTCTCATGCAGAAAGGGACACACAATTGTGACATGAATCTGCTCCTCCTGGTCCCTCAGGATTTCATGGATRGTCACTTTGGCCCTTTCAGAGAAAAGACTTGAGCACAGCAGTGTAAGATAGTTCACACCTCTTCTTGCAGYTCAGCCAAAGTAAACCAGAAAATGTAACAAACCCCAAATCCACAGAAACTGTGAGGGAAGAGGGAAATGTCTGAGCAGCATTGGCCCCAAAGTGCYTTTGTCTGAAAATTTCTGGTTCTGCCATTTCTGGCCATTTATATAAACTGGGTGACACTGCTGCAGAACAGATGAAGCATCTGTTTTGGATATTTATGAAAATGCCAGTTTTGGAAAAGTGTGATTATTGGTTTATGGTTTTTTATAAGTAGAAAGGCTGGATGTGACTCACAGGGCTGGGCTGTCCCAAGCCTGCAGGTGTTTGGGAACAGATGGGATGTTTTCTGCAACTGGGCTTACACSCCATCAACTTCAGTGTGACAAATCCATTTATTTCAGCTAAACTCATGTTTCCCTCCCTAAAAGGCAACCTTGCAGCACCAGTAGCAGCAAGGTGTGCCTGGAGCTGTGCATGGCCTTCAGCTGGAGCCATCATTTATTAGCACCCCTGGAARCAAATCCTGTCAAGACTGCACCAGCAAACTTACTCCTGACTCTCAAGAGAAAAATGGGGAGCACTGCACTCCCAGTGACAAGATGAAAGCTTCAGCAGGAATTTGTGAGATCCAAAGAGACAAAGTCTCTGAGTGGCCCCTTTTCCCCTGCTTGATGGCTAGTCAATGGCTTTCTGATATTCTCTGTGGGAAATCTCCATTGGTGAAAAAATACCACCTGGCAGGGTAAAAAACTTACTGATKCCCTGATCCAAAGCTAATTGATATGAATCCCAGGGAAAGGGCTACAGAGTGATGCTTTTGCAAAGTTTTAATTGGATTTGGATGGTGGTCTAAAAGGGCCACTTTTGTGGGAGATATTTTACCTGCTGTGCTTTTTCTTTTTTTTTTTTTTTTTTTTTTTGCTCTCTCACCTGCTGAGTCCAATATTGAAATTTTGAACACAGTCTGGTTGTCATCCCCAGTGTAGGATGGAGGATATTTCTGAATCTGCCCGTGTAAGATCTGCACTGGTGAGTCTCACCAGTGTGATTCTAGAAAACAGATGCACAGGCTGCACAAAAAAGCATCACCAGGTAAAGTCAAAAAAAGACATAATAAAAGGCAAAACAAAGGCAGTGTAATCCCACGTCTCTGTTGTATACTGAAGGGTATTTTTCTGACTTCTTCACAGTAGGTTTTTTGATCTTAATGATCTCCTTTTAATGCATTTATGAATTCACTTCAGGTTTTTTAGTAGCAAATTAAACCAAAACAAAATGCTGTTGCTCTGCATTGTTTTTGATGGTCAGTTTCTTCATTAATAGGGATGAAATTTCTCTGGTTTTTCTGGGACGTGAGCTTTCTTCTATCCCATCTTAGAAGACAGAAACCTGTGCTTTTTCCTCTCTTGTGCTTCCAGCCATCTGGAATATCTCAGGATATTCTAGGATTCCTGCCTTTGGGTCACCAGTCTTTGTCTCCTCGCCATCTCCACCTCATTCTTGTTTCTCAGCCTTTACTGGTGTGACTCTSTGCACCCTTGGTCCAATCCCAGATTTCTTCTGAGCCCCAGCTCCTGGTTCATCAGCCAGTGTCCTSTCCCATCTGGGTTTCCAGTCATGCTGGGTAAGTGTGCTCCAAGTGCCATTTCCAAACACTTTTCCTGAGATCTGTGCTTGAACTTGCAGTCTCGGGGAGTATAGTCTCTCCTGCATCATTCTCAGTGAGGATTAAATAGTTCAAGAAATGAGCTGTGAAGTCTARAAAGAGTTGTCAGTGCATGTTGATTTTTTAAAGATTTTGCAGCTTGGCCAAATTTTGCCAAAACATCATGTTCCCCACAAAAGGCTTTTTTTTCTATTGAGCAAGCAGTCTCCTGTGAATTTCAGGATACAAATCATAAGGAAGAATTCAGTCACTGTTCAGCAAAAGGAGAAGGAGGTAAGACCACATCTTTTCCCACTTTTTTTTTTTTTTTTAAACAGGAAGAGTGGATTCCCTTGGACTGAAATGAAATTAAACAAATTAAACAAATTAAACAAAACCACCGTGCATCCTGCCTAAGCCTGATAGCTGGAATGGCAAAATTCACCTGAAACACCTGGAGTTTGGCAAAGTCATAAGCAGAGAAAATAGGCCTCAAAATGTCAAATACTATCTAGAAATTAGGCAGCACCATCAGCTCCACCTCTAACATTACCAGGTCACCAAGGCAGCAGAGGCTGAAAGGAGAAATGCAAAAAAAGAAAACAGTACAAAAGGAAAATGTTTTAGTGGCCTGGAAAAATAACAGCAAGGTCCCTACTTGGGATTCTGAGGAGATAATATTCTGGGTTCTTCTTTCTTTTGCTGGCTGTATTAYAGATCTGAGAGAAAATTGATTTTTCATGCAAAACATTGGGTTACTGCTCACTTGTAATTTAATTTATTATTTTTATACTCTGCACATAATTTGTTAGGGCTTTCTCCTGTCTCTGTGACATTGTTGGAAAAGCTATYATTGAGCAGTTTGCCACCAATATTAATTTGCTACATTATAGGAATTTCTCTTCTCATCATTACTTGTTTCCAGGCCATCCAATGTAGCTGTTTGTGTTAGTATTTGCAGGCTGAGGCTGCACTGGGCACATTGGTCATGCAGGTGGGTGGTCAARGCACAGCATTCCCTGGCTGAGGATTGTGTCATGGCTTGTGTGAAAAACTGGCTTTGGGGGCTCTGTTTCTTAATTTGCTCATCTGTTTCTATATTCCCTTTTCCCCTGGTTCTTAATGCTTCACTCCTGCCTCCTTTCTCCTTTTTGCCCTTTATTTATTCTAGGAACTCAGGAATGCAGGATTGCAAGAAACCAGATTTTCCCATGTTTTTATCTGATAGTGCTTTAAGAGGAGTTACAGCTGCACAGCTTCATGAGATGAAAGAGATCCCAACCACAATTTTATATTGCAGGATAACATCAYCTCTTCAATGCTCAATCTGATACATTATTGTTTACCTTTTATACATTTTTTCCTAAAAATACTGAGCCAAATTGAACCTAGCTATGATCTGAGTTATGCCAAGCTCAAAGTTGCTGTGATTGTTTTTTTTTTCCTCCTTTAGTCAGTCTTAGTTTAATTACTGCATAGTTCAAAGACACCTCTTGCTCCAAATTTTTTCAGCAAGGTGGCCCACCAAGGGGRCATTATTGTTGAGAGTCAGTTGGCAGAAATGAGTAACACTCATTTCAGCAGCCAGAGATCTCTAAGGAACAGTTTTATTCTCAGTCCCCACATGTGTCCAAACACCCTTTGCTGCTACCAGCAAACCTCAGGCAGGAAGGAGCAAGGTGTCTCTTTCTTTCATAAAAGGTTTTTTTTTTTTCCTGGAGTCTGGAAGTGCTGGAGAGCAGCCAGTTGTGTTGGAGTCACTCTACTAACTGCTAAGACACTTTGGGAAAAGCTGCATGCATGTAGAGAAAAACACAACCAACAGTTTAGGAAAACTGCTAGTCCTCAGTCAAACACAAAAAAACCCAGGGTTGAACAGAGGGGGCTTTTTGATTTTCCCTTTCTTTGTTCAAATTGAATTTGTGCCTGTCTGTGCTGAAAGTGTAATTTCTTTAATAAATRCTGAGGAGTATCTGCAAGTGACTTGCAGTGTGGGATTGGATCTGAAAGGTGACTCCATACACAGGAGAGCAGGGAACAAAATTCCCTTCCTTCAAAGAAGTCATTGAATTCAGCATAGTTAAGGCAGATTGGGGAAAAGCCAGTTAAAGACCAAAGATTCTCACCTCCTCCTCCTCCTCCTCCTCTGGCTAAACTACCGTGGCTACCCCCTTTGCTTTGATTTCTTCTTAAGTATGTTTTCACAGAGGCTTAGCCACTATCTCCAGTTGGCCAGGTTTGGTCAGTGGCATGTCCATCATCCTCAGAGCCAACAGAAATCTGCTCTGCTGGACATGGTGGAAGCCTCCAGAAGCTTCTCACAGGAGCCATCTTTTTGGCCCCCCCACTTCCAAAAACTGGGCCAAGCAAAACTAATACAGCCAGATAGACCAAGCACCCAAAGGAAAGTCCATACCTAGTGAGTGAGAGTTTGATTCAAAAAATAGCCTGAGCTGTACTAAAGATACTGAATTTTCACTCACTGATGTACCTGTACTGGTCCTGAGCAGGTGATCTCCCTCCTATCTGCTGTTTCTGATCATATTCCATTGAATCAGGGCCACTGTGGGGGATAACAGCTCTAAAGTGGCCCAACAGCTCAACAATMAAATTCTAAATGTGTTACTCAATCGTGCAATAACTTGCTTTCACCTGTACMAATGATGAAGCACACATGACTAAGTTCATAAACGAGAGGAAGTATTTTTCTGAACTTTTTTGAGGRGAACAACTAATTTTCTCCTTACTGAATTTCTCCTATTTTTAATGATGTCACTGGCATCTGAATGCTTCAGTGCCAATGTTATTTCACTGCTTGTATTTTGAAAGAGGAATGACTAATATTTTCCAAATTATGTACCATGACAAATTAAGGGGAAAGGCACCTGTATACAACCTGACTGAAGAAACACAAATCTTCCTTTAAATGCTCCCTCTCTTTTAGAATAAAATTGCATTTCCACATGTTCAAACCTATCTCATTGATACCTCAARCTGTAAATTAGCTGTATGACACAACCCCATTAACTTCACAGAACATACAGAAGCAAACATATAATCAGGTTTGCCTCCTGCTCCTGAGCTGGGAATCCTCAARCTGCTCATGGAGCTGCAGCTCTTGSAACAAGGTGATTACTGAGAATTTCAGCTGCCTGAATGGCTAAAAAATACAGATATTCAGAGGAAAAAGAACAACAAACCAACCAAAACCAAACAACCAAACGACAACAAAACTACAGCTTTTCTTTAATATTTTTTTTCAATTTCATTGTATAGATAATTGAGAAGAGATGATAAAGAGCACTAAGTAATTGTAGGCAGGGCCCATGAGTTAGTGCTCACATTGACCTTAGGGATTCAATTGGTAATTTTATTTAAATAAGACTTATCGCRCTGAGTTCTCACAGTCTGCTTCTTTTTCTCACTGAATTTGAGCAAAGGTATTGGCATAGGGATTTAAATCCTTGGTTGTATTTCATCCACATTTTGACATTGGAAGAGGAGCTGAAATCCCTGTTTCATCTATTTTAATTGCCTGTGTGTAAAGAGAGATGCTTTCCTGAACCCTAGTAGGGGGTTAATGTTAGTTAGGGTGGTCTTAACTCCTCACTGAGGCTTGCAGAACCACGAGCAGAATGGGGTTGATCTTTTCCAAGAGATTATTTTAATCACGGCATCAGAGAGAATATTTCCCTCTAGTATGTTTTTAGTGCTTTGACTTGCCTTGTTTTCATTATCCTTATGTTGCCTCACTATCTTCCCAGGAAACTACAGGAAAGACTGATTTATTTTTTCTTTGCCTTCCCTCTGGGAATGCCAATTCTCCGGTATCATGATCTCTTGCGGCCACCAAAACAGCCAACCACCAACTCTTTTATGCACAAGTTGAGGAGCAATTGCTCCAAGTCCAAAAAGTTATCCAGGACTTTTAAAAATTTCCTTCCTTCCTTCCTTCCTTCCTTCCTTCCTTCCTTCCTTCCTTCCTTCCTTCCTTCCTTCCTTCCTTCCTTCCTTCCTTCCTTCCTTCCTTC
>NW_026623796.1:102244-126987 GCF_030028575.1 Malurus melanocephalus | reverse complement strand
AGTTCTTCATTTAAATTATCTTGATCATGATGTGAGTAGGAAGTTGCCTTCCGTAGTTAGCATTGTGAGGGAGAAACCTGATAATTCATTTATTCCATGATAATAGCAGCGGTAGCTGTAAGGTTTTTACCATCTGTGCTCCTATGGGAAGGAGGAGCAAAGCCAATACAAATTTAACCTTCAGATTTATGCTTCTGTGCTTCTCCATTGTGCCTCTAAAGTTCTTCAGAAAAAATCCTTAACCACTTCAGTACTGTATGATAAGCAAAACTACAGCTTCCAGATTCCACTTTTATTTTAAATCTGCAGTATTGAATTTCATTTTAAACCTGCATGTTTTAATTTAATTTTAGACTCTAATAACAAGTACTCAAGGCAAGATAGATATATTTAGRGAGTGTTTAATTTGATTGCATCTGTTTGTGTGCCCAAAATAACCAAACCTAACACTAAATGCTRTATCCGTCTTCAAATATTATCTCCTTGCAAGTAACCTCACAGTTCTATAGAATATACAAATATAAAAGCAAAAGCTCATTTATGYCTAAGGCTCTTACAAGGATAAAACTCTTGTTGTATTGGGCTGCAGACCTGAGACAAAAGGAAACTGCTAGCACAGTTACATACCAAGATTTATGATAAAATTGTATTGATTTGTAGGTTCATCTGRATTTATGGACAGATGAGAAACCAGGGATATCTGAAAGTAGTTTCATTACCCTAGAAACAAAAGTGAGTTTATTAGGCAAATATCAAAATGTAACTGCATCCAAAAAGGATCAGTAACTGATTCTTCCAGCCTTTTGACTGGGAAAAACTGAATTTCCTCAATTCATTGTAAATTCATTACAGGCTCAAGGTTAAAATTCAAAACTGGCTGCAAAATTTGGGGCAGGCTCTAGAGAACACACTGATTATTGTTGTGAGAGCCAGGGATAGAGTAATATGAAAACTTCACTTCTTTCCTTTTCTTTAATCTGAGTCCTTGTCAGGCCATGAAAACACATCACATGTTTTACTGCATCCGAGCACTTGATAACACACTGCAGATAATGCACATGATATTTAACCACTGCTATATTTTAGTGATCTTGTCCCTGAAAATGGGATCTTCAAGGGCAAAATTCCCTTCTTGCTCTGGATTGGATAAAAAAATTGAAATCAAATGCACCATCCAGTAATTTTCTGCAGGAGGTTGAGTTTGTCGTTCAGTATAACATAGTACAACGTACTCAGTAGMGGAAGCTTTACATCAGGGGAAAAAATTATATTTTTCTTATTGACCTACTTACTGATGGGCAGAATAGGATTCTCTGGCCACGTTCCATGGTGGGCCATGGAGTCTGTCCCAAKAAAATTTCAGGTGTCACAGCAATGGTCTGCCTGGCGTTTCTTCTCCCCTTAATGTTGTCACTGTGTGCTTYAGCTTGCTGTGGGTAGTGCTTTGACTTTACACTGGTTATATAGAACCTCTAGAAACYCAGGTGGACCTCAGAACAAAAATAATTGAAAAGAGCAAGTCCCTTGGGAATTGTCAACTCATCTTGGAAAGGATCTTTGCTCTTTGTAGACTCAAGAAATAGCAAACAAGCTCTGAAAAATCAGAGAAGCAGAAAGTAAAAGTATCAAGGAAAAAAAAMYCACTTGATTTTATTTTATTTGATCYTATTTCAGGGCTGAAATTATTTTCACCTGATGCATAACACTAACTGAAACTTGCTAAGTCAGTGTAGCTCTGTCTGTACAATTCTTACACCAAAACAAAGKTTTTGGTGTGCAGAAAGTTGCCTGTGCTGCTCATTCGAACCCTTGAGAAAATAAAAAGATAAGCCATGAGGAGTTTTTGTGGGCTTTTTCTTCAGGTTACAAAGATCCCAAGTTTTTCCCCAGCCATAGAAGTAAATTCCCTCCCACTGGGAGAGTCTGGCTTTCCTAATGTCATTCAATTTTGTGTGTGAGAACTTAGCAATGATGGAAGGAGCTCCATGGCAGGCCTGGAAAGGGAAAGGACTCTCTTTAAGTTTAGAGAAGGAGCAAAGTGGCTGGAGGTGACAGTGTCCTCACTCATGTCCCCTGCTCATGGGACTCAGCCTAACATGAGTGACTGAAGCTGAGGAAATACAGGGTTACAGAGACATGGAAATAGAGAAACTGAAATCCTAATGCATCAGCAGGGCCATATGAAAATGCTGCTCTGGTCTGGGGCCCGTGCTGTGTTTCTCCCTCCATATCCCAGTAAAAGTCCCTGGGAGACAAGCTGGCCAAAGAAGGCTGCTGCTCCCCTCAGGAGCTCATCCTCGGATCTGTCTTGGCACCTTCATTTCCCTCTCTGTGAAATGTTGGAACCAGAGAGAGAAAAAWTATTTCTGAAAAGCATCATGGAGCAGCTTGTCTGCTCAGCTCTGGTTAAAGAACACAGTGAGCATCTAACAGAACCAAGTCTTTGGTTTGCTTTATTCTCTGGTTTTATGGTAGATACTGGAGTTCCATATTTAAGCTTTCCACCTGACACAGGAGAGGAACATGGATGTTCACGTGAATCTGGAGAGGTGAATGAATGTCACTGTGCATCACTGGGCAAAGAGTGGCTGAGAATTCACTGAATGAATTCACTCGATGACCTCTCCCTTTTTGCTGAAGTTTGAAATATTTGAGGTTCCAGATACCTGGCCTGTTATTATCCCCTATTGTATCTATTGGTGCACTCAGCAGAAAATCTTGCATCACGTACAAATCTTCCATTCTSTGTGTTTATAAATGTGTGGCTAATTGCTTATTATCATATTGAAAAGCTGCACATGACAGAGCAGATGCCAGCAATTCGAGCWGCCAGATGGAGCTTGGGTACCTACTTCAGCCTGCTTAGCACAGCGGCTG
The DNA here is from genome assembly GCF_030028575.1 of Malurus melanocephalus. Taxonomy (NCBI): domain Eukaryota; kingdom Metazoa; phylum Chordata; class Aves; order Passeriformes; family Maluridae; genus Malurus; species Malurus melanocephalus. The sequence goes on along the minus strand of NW_026623796.1, from coordinate 124,110 downwards.
CAAGAACAGAGACTCTGAGGAACACTGGCAACCGTGAGCCAGAGGCAGCCTTCTTAAAAACCAGGCTAGTCAGCAGAAAATCTGAAATATGCCGTTAAAGAGCAGAGATTTCCCTGCTTTAATCCTCTGTAGTGAAGGAATACATCACGTGGAATAAATATAATGAGGGGTCTTCCGCAGAAGAAGCACACTGATCATCTAACAAATGCTGGGGCAACCATTTGAGTCCTGTTTGTCTCTTTGCCTACAGAGAATGAGTGTGCWTCTGAGAAACACTCTTTTGATGTGGTCCCTTTTCTGCTCCATCTCTCTTTTGGCAATTAATGTGTTTGCTCAAAGAAATCCAAGAGTGATTTACCAAGTGCTGCCTTCCTCCTGCGTAYGAGCAGCTCCTTTCTGCTCTTACGCTCTACTTCAATTTTGCCAGTAAAAAAAGCCTTGCTGTAAAGTGCCCTGGATCAAGCAATGATCCAAGCTGAAAATAACTTTGCAAAAACCTGAGGAGTTCTCCAGAAGAGCATCTCCTTGATTTGTTTTGGAATGTGGATGTATCTATATCTATTCCAATTCAGGASGAAGCTTGGCTTGTCTGAGTTACCCCAATCATCTCAAATAGTCCYTTCAGCAAGTAAGAATGGGGTAAGCTTTATGGAACTGAGAAGCATGTACTAAAGTTTTAGATTGCAGAGTTTGGGAGGTTTCTGTCTACTTGCAAAAAGAAATGGTTCCTTTTAGTCTTTTAAAATGCCAAGTTGGTGTTTAAAGGCAAGAAGGATTGAATAACCACCATGTAGAGCAGGCATGGGCCTTAATATTGCAATCCTTTCCCTTTTATATTCAAAGTTGCCTTTCTGCATCATTGTCCTATTGCAGTATTTTTTTCTTAAATGGTATACTATTTCTCTATTTTTGAATATATGTTTCTATCGCTGCCAACAGTAACATCTGTGAAGAGATGTTCATGTTTCTGAGCTGAGTTAAGGKTTTTTTTTAAGTAAATACCTGGGAAGCTTTCACTTCCATGCAGGCCCTGAAACTTCAGGATGATGTTTTCTAGAGAGAGGGTGCTTAAACTATTTTTTTTTAATTTTTTTAAATATTAAGACTAAAATCACAAGGTGAAAAGTAAAGGTGGAAAAAAAAATCATCCTGCAGTAGGAGGAGGCGAGGTTTGCCAGACAAAGCCATCTAGTGGTTACTGCTCACTGCTCTCCCTGCTCAAGGACTCAGAGCTCTGTCACTGAGGGGTTTGGTGCTTRCTATGGGATGTGACCAGCTCCTGAGCACAGAGGGAAAGGGCTGATTGCAATTGAGTCAGAAATATAAAGGGAATGATCCCCTGGAACAGAAGGAAAGGCGGGTCACCCGTGACAGAATTCCTTGTGCTGTTGAAAAGCAGAGGCCAACAAAGGTGGTGGCAGGTCTGGAAAAGTGCTGCCAGTAATGACTCGAGTAAAACCCGACCAAATGAAGTGTGTGAGCTCGACCCAGGTGCTGAGAGTGTGGTGACCCTGCATGTGCTTGGAATGCACAAAGGACAGCCAAAAAAAAACCTCCCAGCTGCTGCCAGCGTGCTGCGCTTGTGAGGAGATGTGAACCTTCTTTAAGCAAAGTGCTCTGTGGAGTAGAGCACTCTGATGAATTTATTAAATTGTTCTCTCCTCAAAAAAATATCACTTTAAAACCCAAAAGTGTTTTGAATTGACACATTCTAAATGTTTTGACACTTACATGTAATTTTAAAAGCTGAAAACCACAGAGTTTGGACAGCATCTTTCACTTGATCACCATATGCAGTTTCTCTACTTYCCCATAAAAAACCAATTGATCAACAAAAAATGTTTCATATTAACCTAAAATGCTCTCTTCTTTGCATTCCCTAGTTTGGTAAATGAACAAAAATCATTAGTATTCCCATTGTGAGGCYTTCGTTTAATGCCCATTTTCCTCATAAGGACAATACCATGGAACTTTTCACCTGCTGCTCTCAGAGAGTTAGCATTATAAACTTTTCAGAAGGTGTAACAGAATCCACACTGGAGGTACATATTTATTAGGAAAACAATTACCTTGTCAATATAATGTGACAGTGCAGGAAGTTTCTGTTGCAGGGAAGCACAAAGACCATTGAGAGGGCTGAGGAAAGAATTTTAATGTGGGTAGAGGAGAAGAGTCAATGTTGGTGAAGAAATGTGGCAAAGTAGACAAGCCCAGGGGATTTCTGCTGCTGTTKTACCCTTGTCAGGGAGAGGAGACAGAAGATTAAACAATTCTTTACTTCAATAGCTGAGCCAAATTTCACAGCTTTTAAAGYATCTTCATAGTGCTTGTACTGTGTACAGATGCGTTGCTCCCCTTTTCTGAAACTTTTAAGGGCACTTCTAATATTGGGTTGKTTTTTCTTCCTTAAGAACCTATTTCTAATTTTAATGAAGAGTCCAAGGAATGCTGAACTTATCAAAAGCTGATGGGATTTTTGGGTTCTAATCACCAAAGTGCTTGTTGTAAGTTTGTTCCTTGCCAGTATCTAAACTCCAGCACATGGAAAGTGAGCCCAAACTCAGTAATGAGGACGTAGAGAAAATGAATGTGTGTTTGATTGATTTTTTTTTGCTGTCTCTTTTATCCTTTCCCTGGTAAACCATTTTTGATTTTTCTCTGCACACTTGGAGTTACAATGTTGCACTTTTCAATGGCTGCAGAGCAAGTTGAGCTCTTCAGATGTGAATCTGAAGGGAGTAAGGGGAGCAAGTGGTTTGCCTCAAGAGCAATCAGTCAAGTCCAGCTTTTCCTAAGAAAAGAAAAAATTGGGCAGGTTTTTTTTTCATTCATTTTCCATCATTTTTTGTTTGACTGTTTCTTTTGAAGAACAGAAATACAAGACAGGATATCAGGTCAGAAAAGATAATTTTCTCCATTAGCTGGAATAAAAAAGACTGGGTGACCCCTCCTTCTCTTTGCCAACACCCCATGAAACAAGTAGCACTAACAGACTCAGCTGGCCACTTTTCTCCATTTTCAGTGTAACTACTCAGTTTAAGAGCAKCTTTAATAAGCAGATGGATTTTTCATAATGCTTAAAAGGAGTTAAGGCATGAAGGCACTTGCAGAAATCAGATGTAAAGTCTTTAGTTAATGGGATTATAAAGTAGAGACCCTTTAAAGATGGCTTGGTCTGAGTGATCCAGCAGCCATAAAGGCCTTATTATGGGTCAACAGTTTATTTTGTGGACAGTAGTGCCTTTTGAAGAACTTGCACAATCAAAATTTAGATTTGTGCACAGTGTTTAATTTTATTGAAGTGTCATAATATAAATGTATGAGCTCCCCTAAGCCAGCTGTGTGCGTGCTTATGTCTATGCTTTTCTAGAATGCAGACTCYTTTGCATCTTTAAAAAATGACAAATTCTGTGGATTTCCTTGCTCCAAAACAGCATTTTTGTCATCTTCCAATGAATGCCATCCTTTCAGGACTATTTTTGCAAGAGCAAGAGGAGAGGGGGAAGAAAGGTCACCACAATTAAAAAAAAGCTCATGCTTTAGTATTTAATAATGCAGTGATGTTTCTTTAAAAACAACTCAAATTCAGCTRTGGGTCAAGGGCCATTTCTGTTATGTTAGACTGTAAAAGGCAGAGCTTGGTAAAGATTTGAGCATTTGAAAATGTAAGGGTTTATAGAAAACTCTATCTTTATTGCCTTCAGTGCTGGTCAAAGTCTGGATGCCTTGTGGGATCCATAAGGAATTGTGGAGGAGATGTAAATATTCTCCTAAATATTCTAAGGTCAAATTTCACCTATAAATTCTCCATTGACTGAAACCAATGRGGACTTTCCAGGCTGATGAGAACTTTCCCTTGTACCTCCCAAGAGTGCTGCAGATACCTTTGGAAACTCTGCTTTTGTTTTTTGTGTTTTTGAGTGAGGTCAGCCAAGACCCCGAGGTAGCTGAGTCCCTAGACAGGTGCTCATTTTGGGTGTGATGTGTTTTGCTAGAAAGGCAGGCAGGCAGAGAGCCAAACCTGACTGAAATCTTCAGCAGGATTTAGATTAAGCCTAAAAATCCTGGTTCTGCAAAGACTTAAGCTTGTGCATCACTTTACATATGTGAATAGTCTCRTTGAGGTCAAATGAATTAAAATAATGTACAAATAACAAATTAAAATAAGGCACCTGCTCGAGTCTTGGCAGTTTTGAGGCTACAATGAACTGGATRAAAACACAGAAGAGAGAAGAACTATTAAGGTGTTACTTGAGAAACCCAGCCAATGACAACTCTATTTACATGTACCATGGCAAGTCTAAAAGAATCAGAATGCTTATTCATCTGTGCCATGTATTTGGGTCAATAAGGGATCCCACACAACTTCAAGCTTTTCTATTTCACTCAAAAAAGCACCTGAAAGTGTCAGTTTTACAGTTTGATCCCGGTGCAATCAGTGGGTGCTTTTACTGTAGAGACACTTCAGGATTCAAACTGCAGGCCTTAGTAAAAATAGGCCCAAAATGAAGGAAAAAACAGCGTGACAGGCTGAGTGAAAGGTGTGGAACAGGTCCTGATCCAGAGGGTAAGATCTCATCATCACCCCATAGGGGCTCGAGGCTTCTGCTGCTGTTTTTGCAGGAGAAGATCACCTGGAGGGTTCTGTTTATGGTGGCATTGTATGATATCGTGTGGAGCCCAGAACTCAGCGAGATGGAGCAGATTTATTGGGATAGTGAAGTCTAATGGAACTTAGACTTAGAAAAATCCCCTCCCAGTGACGGGATTTTTATTGATACCTTTCTTTTAAAACAAATCTTTTTGTGCAGGGGGGAAATTGTCACTGACAGTTCTGCTCTGTCCCAATTCTTTGTGTATATTTGCAATTACTACTCACCCAGCCACAAAAACACATGCATACCATCCACATGTGGCTTATTAGTGCCACAGAAACACTGCTGCAAATATCTCCTTAGGCACAAAAGTAATAGTTACAAAAACAGGAAAAAATATTTTCTTGCATATSTGCATTTGCTATTCATTTGCTGTAGAAAGACACTTTCAAACTACAAAATGCTATTAGACATTTTAGAGAAAATAACCTGCCAAGCRTGCGTGTTTGTTTTAACTAGAAATTCTTCAGGACCAGAAGTATGAGCAGCTGGTAAAATTATCTTATTTTCCCCTACATTTCTAACAATGTACTCAAATGATCTTAGCATCTTAAAAACGCTCTGCTTAAACAGCCTATGTGTTGGCAAATTTAGAACTCTACAGATGTCCTGAAACGCAGAAGTAGTGATGAGGGAAAAGGAAAAAGAGAATTTTAAGGTAAAGAGAGGGAGAATAAAAAGCCATTTAAGGGACACGCTGTCCTTGTTTACACCATTTGTAGGTTGTTTTGAAAGTCACATCTTTCCAAAGACCTCCTGCTTACAGGGCAGTCTCTAACTGGGGTCTGTATGACTTTTTAAACCCACTGGAGCTTTCTTAAGGAAAGACTGAGTTCGTGGTGGTTTTGAACAACATTTGGCACAAATATGATATTTTGGATTCCTTCAGTATGAATATTTAATAGAAGTAACTGCAAAMAAAACTGAATCCTGTTTTTAAGACACCTTGACTGTGCTCTACACTTTAATAGTGTATTTGAAAACTTGTTGTTTGTCCCCATCATTGAAATTGTGCAGATAAGTAAGYTTAAACACCAGAAGTACCTACACCAAAGGGGAAATTGCTTAACAGGCCTGAAAACTTCTATTACTGTTTTTTATTGGTTTTTTGTTTGTACTATTTTATATCTATATTTGTTATTATTTCCCCATATTTTTGCTTGGACTTATTACAATTTCAGAGTTATTATAATTTGGAGGGAGAGGGCCATCTTTCCATTCTAAGAGGGTTCCCACCTTCCTTGGCAGACATTTGTCAGGACAAGCAGGAACAATTGGAGGTTGTGAGCAACCTGCACCCTTGGCCACAGCTCCAAGTCCTCTCCGAGCCACCGCTGGCTCCAAAAGTTTTCTCCACCTCTGTTTACTCCCAGGCTTTTTTCYAAAGTTTTATTCTCCTGTCAGTCTTGGCTTTTGTGATTTTATCTTCTACTTTCTAGTGTGCCTGAGGAAAAAATCTTTTCCCCTGACATGTGGGGGGGAAGCAGGAGAGAAGAGCAAAGGTGAGGGTGGTGAACAATGCTTTCTTACAAGATCTCACTCTCAAGATCAGGTTGGAGTTCAGCCTGACTGTGCTGCTCCTCCTTTACTCACAGGGTTTCTGCCAACTTTGAGTCTTCCCAGGATTTCCTTGTGGAGCTGGGAAGTCTTTCCCTTCATAGCAATTCACACTCAGCTGAGAAAAGTTTGAATTTTGATACTGACATTTTATGGCCGAAAGTTGTTTCGCATTTTGTCACGCAATATCAGCGCCKGCTTTTCAGGGGCATGGTGAGGTGAAGAAGTTATTCTGTATTTACAAGACCAAGGAATAGGTTAATTGCCAGTTGCCTGCAATCTAACTGTGACAGCAGCACGAGGGCCATCTGGAAGGACAGAGCATCTCCAAGGATGTGTCATTGCCAAGCTCCACTGGGAGATGGACAGGTGGCAGTGCTGTCACAACCACGTGAACTTCTCTGGAGCAGGAGCATGTCAGATGTGAACTCAGGCTGGATACAGCTTCCTGCACAAGATGAAGAAGGAGAATTCAGGGACGCAAGCAAGACAAGGATTGCACCCAAGGGGAATTGCTGTGGCTATTCCTGGGGCCGTGATGCTMCCAGAATCATGGAGGTTGGTTGTTTTCCTTTGCAGGCAGCCCTGTATTTAATTTGTGAAGCTCCCAACGAGAGCCTTGTGCTCCAGTGTCCCACAGGAGCCAGACATCTCCTCTTTGAAGTCACACTACCTGTCAGCTGGTCCATAGGAGTGCACATGATCCCATTCTCCTTTTATCTCAGGGAAAAAATAGACTTTTGAGATGAAGATGACACAGTAAAAGTTGTAATTCCACTCCAGTCTTCAGRTATGTATTTTCCCTGCCATTCACCTCCTATCACTGATTTTCAGCAATTTTTGCAAGGAGATTTAACTTCGTATATCATTAAATGGGTAAGATTTTGGAGTCTTCCTCTGRTAATTTATTTCTTTTTCACAAGTCACAGGGAGAGCAGAGTTTAAATAGCAAGTTGACATCTGCCACACAGTCACAAGGGGCCTGTCTATATTTAGATGGATTTCTACAGCAGCTACATTCATCAGGGCCACGTTCAGTCAGAATGACTGCAATTATAGCACCAGGGTCTTGCTTTACTCCTGAAYCTGGAGTCACATCACAGAACTTGCCTGGTGGAATAAAATGTAGTAACTGCCTCCCACTGCTCAAGCGGGGCTTCCAGTCGTGTTTAAGACAGGTTGGAACAGTTCTCTGTTTTCTGAATGTGGAGAGGATGGCTTCTGTCCATTGTTGTCACWTGGCATGGGAGTGTAAAGTTGATACAGCATCTTTGTTGAATGAGTGAAAAACTGGTCTTTTGGCACATGAGTATTTCCTAAAATTTTGAAAAGAAATATCCAAGTGCAGGAGACATTAAGACCTCTAAGGACTTATCTCTGATAGACTTATGTCTTAACCTAGCTTGCTTGTAGCCCGGGGGGTCGGATGTGCACTGGGCATCGACTGCAGACAACCCATCATTAACAGTTGTCAGAAATGGCCTAGAGGGGAGTGGAATACAGGGTTTGGTCACACCCCACGTTGGCACAGGACAGAATAAATTCACATCATCACAGTGCGTTAGGGGSTTCTGCCATCACAGCTCTGACCAAACTCCCCCCGTGATGCAGCAGCTCCTCTTTGGAGCTCTCTTTGCCACTACAAYACAGTGGTGCTGGCAGAGCTGTGTGAAAGGGTGTGCACAAGGCTCTCAGGCATYGCTCTGATCACACTTTGGTCGTGTTGTCTGCCTCTTTTGGGTCAGAGCCTGGAACACCCTTCACATGAAGGGAGCAGTCCTCTCACAGAAAGAGGGAGATGTTTTGCCAGCTGAGAAACCCCTGACTTTCTGTGACACCTGACAAATGTGGAGTGGAAATGGCAGGTTTATCTAATTAACAAAGTTTGAAAAGGTTTGTGCTTTCATTTCATTTATGTTCTGCACTGCTCCRGGGCCAGTCCCAGGCCCCTCTTTGTCCAGCAGGTGCCTTCTGCTCCTACCAGTCTAACCACAGGGGACAGTGTTTCTCTAACCTACACGCAGGAAAGCTTTGGTCATCCCCCTGCCTGTTTCAGTGATGCAGAAACCGGAGTAAAATGTCCTTGGTAGGAGATTATAATACTCTAAGGAAAGGATTTGAGATTTTCTCACTTGTTGGTAGTCAGTGATGCAGCATGCTCTGGGGAGTAATCAACTGACAACTCACTCTGCAAAGAAAATGAATAAAGAGAAAGGGTGTTTATATTCCTGGTTTGGGTTTTTATTTTTATTTTATTTTAATAAGATTGCCAGAGAAAATAAACTCTTTTACTCCATTCCTAATCTCACAATTATAAATACCATCCCACAATTTAGCATTGTTAATTAATATGTACTTTCTATTCCCTTCCTTTTGGAGAGCTCATTATCTCAAGGAATRTAACTCTTCATTCAAGCATTTCATTCTGTAGCAGGAGAAAGAGACAGAGGCACGGAAGAACTACTTTAACTGGATTGTGTAACAATGGCTGTGATAATAATTGTCTGGGAGAATTATATAGAGGTAACAAAAAGACTCACAAAGTGAGTACATTACAAAGACTCTTTTACAACTGAAAAATACTGATGTCCTTAACAGAGAGAGAGAGAGAGAGAGAGAGAGAGAGAGAGAAGAGTTGGATGATTTTGTAGGAAATTGCAGAGATTTCACTGAAGTTTGTCTTGGCACAGGGAAGGTGTTTTCTTAGGATTGCTGAAGGAAAGCTTGTGCTCTGTTCCGTTGTTTCCTCAGGCATGTTTCCACAGCACACATTCCTTGTGCTGCCCAGAAGCAGTACGAGGTGAGGCCACTCATCCCGACCCAGGGGGTGACAATTCTGCTTCAGCAGCTCTGGGAGTGCCTTTGGCTGCTGTGCCCCTGTGATTTATCTCTGCACACACAGCTCATGCCCAGTTCATTTTGGCAATCGAGGCTTGCTGCCAGCACGCCACCCTTTGGGATCCAGTTGTGCCAGCAGGGTAATCAGGGTGGGCTCAATTAGTGGGAGATTGAGACGAAGGCAGAGGGGGTACCTAGTTATTCTGGGCACCCATCACCATGACAGCTATCTATTTCTAGATCTATCATATACACACTTATTTCCAGAGCATACAGGGGGCTGGTCTAGGTAAAAAAAGGGGGTTTGCCCTTTTAAAAAATGTCAAAACTCTTTATTAGACCCACTTGACAAGTTGACTCCCAGGTAGTTTTCTCTTTAAGTCACAATCATGAGAAGTCTGTTTTTCTTATTATTTATTTCTGCTAAAAAGCTGCACTTGCTGTCACCATTTGGAATGCTGTAGCTGCGTGCACTGAACACTGTGTTCAGAAATTTTTATTTTTGTCACGAAAGTACAGCTGTATCTTGAAGGTGGTACAGAATTAGAATAAGGTATCATGAAGTACTGTAGGTTGCTAATACACATTACACTCAGCAGCATCTTGGCATGTGAAAATGTGCAACTTTACACATCGGGATAAAAGGAACCAACAAAGGAGAGATCAAAATTCTTTTAATGTTAACAAGGGAAATGCAATCTTCAATGAATCAAGTAATTTCTTCCTTCGTTGGTGATTCCCCAGATGACCACCTTTCCATGGCTAGGGTTAATGTTAAGTACTTCTAAGGCATGGGAACGTGGGAGAGRAAAAAATCTGCTTGAAAAGCAATTAATTTTTCTGAGGGGGCAGTGGTCAGACCCTGGCTTTGGGGTGTGACTGGTGAAACTGAGTCACTGAAGTTGGCTGGGAAAGAGAAGAAAGACTAAGGATCATATATATTATCATAGAATTATTTAGGAAGGAAAAGACCTCCAAGATCACTGAGTCTGACCTGTGACTGATCACAACCTTGTCAATCAGACCAGAGCASTGAGTGCCACATCCAGTCATTCCATGGACATCTCCAGGGATGRGGGCTCCACCACCTCTCCTTCCAATGTCTGACAGCCTTTTCCATGAGGAAATGTCCAACCTGAACCTCCCCTGGCAAAACTTGAGACACCATTTCTTTTTGTCCTGGGAGCAGAGCTCAGCTCCCCGCTGGCTGTACCATTAGGGATTTACAGAGAGGGAAAAGGTCCCACCTGAGCCTCCTTTTCTCCAGGCTGAACCACCTCGGCTGCTCCTCACATGCCTTACTCTCTACACCCCTCTCCAGCTTTGCTGCCCTGCAGACAGGTTAACAACAGGAAAAAATGTCTAAGAGTGCATTTCAAACTGGTTTTTATAGTGTGTGTGAAATTGAGCAATCCTGGTCCTAATCTCCCTTTGACTRCAAGGTTTGTAATTCATGTGAAAACTGAACAGTCCTGGAACAGGGACARGTGGCGGTCCCACATACCCAGTGTTAGGAAAATTAATCCATTAACAGCAGAGGTTTATGTCCACAAAGGAGACAGAGGACTCCTGTAACTTTATTTGAATAAAGGGAGAGGCCATGGGACATTTCCAYATAAAATTTCTCAACCTGTTAGAGGATGCAGCCTTCTTTTTATCCCAATTTCCCAGCCGAATTTCCCTCTCTCTTTCCCCATTGGYTGAGGTACTTGAGAGGTACAGACTCCCCGAATCCCCTAATACAGACCCCATCCAATGTGCATCCCTCCCCCCACTTTTTATTCTTTGTGTCTCTGTTCTTTTTCTCTCAGTCCAGGGATTTAGCACTGCCTTGGGTGAGTAACAGTGTCAATGGGAGGAATTCCTGTGGAATTTATGGTTCCTCCCATTGCTCCTTTCACCCATCASTRTCTGTCCTTATCCACCAGCAGAGCCCGTAACTTGTTTGTAAAGATTCTTTTCACCAGGGCTGCCTGCTGGCTGCTGTTGGCAGCTCTGACCGGGGYTCCGTGGCACAAACTCGGTGGGAATCTGGGAATCCTCAGGCTCCTTCCGAGCAGGACACCCCGGAGCCCGGTGCGCTTATCCAGGGCTGCYCGTTCAGCTCGACAGATGCTGCTTCCTTAACCCTTCCCCTTTCTCCCTGCCCCCAAGCAGACCCTTTCCCCAGTCAAAGCCAGTTTTCCCCAGCCAGTCACTAAATCAGGCGGATGTGGCTCCCTTCCCCCACCCGACACAGTGACGAGGAGCGCCTGCTGATCAGTCCTTTCATGTAGTCTCTGCCGGTTGCTGCTTCGGGTATTAAAAAAAAAACAAACCACCAACAAAACCAAAACAAACAAAAAACCCAAAACCAAACAAACAAAAAAAAAAAATCCCAAACAAAACAGCGCGCTCAAAGCCAGCAGCGGCTGTCCCAGCGTTCCTTGACGCTGATGGCCAGAGCGGAGCCCGAGCCGAGCCGTGGCCGGTGCGAGATTCCTGCGGGCCTGGGAGGAGGTGGAGTTGGCTTTTCATGGTTTTTTTTGAGTCGCATGGGTCCTGAGCAAGCCCGGTGCGTGAAGGGGGTGAATTCAGGCTCACGAAGCCCCGTTCTGCACCTCCGTCCTGCAGCACGAGAAGGAGAGAAGCTGGAGCATCCCTCCACCCTTGCTGCCATCCCCTTCTGCCTGGGCTCGCTGGCCGGCCTTCCTCCTCCTCTTCTTCCTCCTCGCTAAAATACGCGCACCCAGCGGCGTGTGTGAAAGAGGAGATCTTGAGGAAATTCAAAAGCATCTGCGGAAGGRAACAGGTTGGACATGTAAAGAGAAAAAGAGCTCAAGAGTTTCACCAGTGAGCCATGAAATGAAAAGTAACAGCTGATGCACTGGGGGGGAAGGAGAGAGAGAATCGGCATCGGGAGCTACGGATCCAAGGTTAACGGGGCGGAGGGGGAGAGGGGGAAGGGGAGCTGGAACTTAGAGTAATTACCCGGGCAAAGGAGACAGCGAAAGAAAGAGATCCTCGTGCTGCAATGCTTGGAAAGAATCACCAGAAAAACTGGCAAACATTGGCAAAAGTCTTTGCGTGGTCGACAGCCACTACCCCTCTCCTTTTACAAGCACGAGGCTGAGCACCTGATTTACTGGAAAAAAAAAAWTTAAAAAATCCCACCGGACTTCCAAGAATTTGCATTTTCTACCCACACAGTTGTTTGCCCGGGAGGCTGAAAGGAAGAAACCGTTTCACTTCCCCCCCCAGTTAGAAAATAAATACAGAAATAAAGAGCTGAGGAGTGGCAGTAGAGGCGTAGAGGGTAATCTTGCTTCTGGGTGTAGGTTAAAAATACCAACACACCGGAGAAAGACCACCCCTCAATTTTTCATTTAGAAATATTTAAATGAATGTGTTGGGAAGAATATTGTTGTCCTAGTACAATGCGATGTTGAACAATACCAAATCCAAGGAATGATTTTCCCTGCTCCCATTTCATGACCTCTTGTATACAAACACAAAGGAGAGCAGAAGTTTTTCCATCTTGGCACCCCGAGGCTGAGGAGCCGCAATTCCCACTGCCCGAGCCCCGACACCCCGAGTGGGGTGATGCGTCTGCCATTTCATCCCACAGCACGTGCAGACCTGGCTTTTCCACAAAGTTGGCCAAAGCCCAAAAAGAACGAAGCCAAGAGGATTTGAGGGATCAAGCTCTCTTGCAGAATCCTCTCTTCCCCGCTCCAGCCACACCCTTGGAATGAAGTTGTTCTTGCCCCGCTGCCCTGCACAGGTACCCGGGAGGGTCTCGCTGCTGTGACCCCTTCCCGCAGCCCCTGCGCTCCTTTGTTCCATGGCAGCTGCAGYGTGACTACATCTCCCGGCAGGCTGCACTGGGAAAGGGGGGAGAAAGGCTTTCCACCCTTTTCTTCCCTCCCCCATCACTTCCCTCCTCATTGAGACAAGAAAACCACACTAACTTTGCTGACACATCATGTGCTTTGAGCAGATAAGAGGGCCAGCGCTGCAAGAAGCAGATCACGGAAAATAAGGGGAAAGTTACTGCCTCTAAAATCAAACTCTGGAGAAAAGGGAAAAAAAAAAAAAAGAAAGAAAGAAAAAGAGGGGCGGAAAGAGAAAAAAGAAGAAAAAAAATGGGTGAGGAGAAAGTCAGTTAAATCCTGAAGTAGGAAGGATGTAGCTCTGAGCTTTGCAATCGTGATAAATACATAGAGGAGAAATTTTTTTCTTTTGTGTGGAGGGCTGATGGCTGCCAGTCTCTTTGGAAAAAGAATTTACGCAACTGTTTCTCCATCACAAAGTAAAGCACACGCGTGTCTTGCATAATGTTTGCCACCATATAAATGTTTCTTTTCTGGCCCCTGCAGAGCCTACAGATTGCTTTGCTGATCTTGTGCATCAGATGGTTTTATCCTTCTGGTACTGCGTATATGCAGATCTGAGGTCTGTGTAAATATGTATAAACAAAATGCATATTTTGTAACAGATTTATTTTTAGCCCCAATGTTTTTGCGCTAGGGATAAAGAAGTTTGTTTAATTGATATCGTTGGTGTAAGAGTGGTTAGTGCTAGCAGTGGAAGCTGAAACCTTATCAGGGCTTGTAGAATTAGATGGTTTTAGCTGGTTTTAAGTGGTCTCCCTGTAAACACTGTTCTTCTCTTAGTTACACTTTTGATTTCAGCAAAGCAATGCATGTGTAAATGAAGAGGTATTTAGCTGTATAAATACTGTGTATCCGCTGGGTATCAATTGTCTGTGTGATATCACGTCAATATACACAATTGTCTGTGCGATAAGAGACAAATATGTCAATAGATAGGATTGAATTTTATTTTAAATTGTAAACTGGATTAACTGTCTGATTTGACAGAGCAAATTATTATTGTTCCACTGCAGATTTTATCACAATATTTTGTCCTCRGTGTCCCAGGATTCTTTGCTATGATTATTTTATTTTAAAGATCTTTACATGTATATATTTAAAATTACCCACCTGTGCTGCTGATAGTATAACCATTCTGGAGAGAGTAGTTTTAAATATGTAATTTTTGCATTAATTAAAGTTTTCTGTTCTCTGATRCTGAAATCAAAGAAATGGATGCATTGGAGGCCAAGTCAGATTTCTAAAGTTGTTTGGGATCCAGTCAGAGGTAAAAATATAAAAAACTTATATCCCACTTGTTGGCTTGTTTAACTTGGTTACTGCAAAGTGATCCTAAGGGACTCATCACTGAGGGAAAGCAAGGACAGAAAGTTACTGGACCAGCCCTTCTAATAAGATCACATTTATTTTTGTGATGTGTTTTTGCAGTATATATTTGCAACAGGGAATTTGAAGGAAAACCTTCAGGATCAGAAGCCAGACAGTACAGGAGACAACTTTCCAAGTAATTTTATTTAAGTCCAAGTTATTTTTMATTATTTTTCACCTTTAACTTTTGTTATCATGTAATGATAAGTGATTTGCATCAATGCAAATCAGCCAAGGGTGAGAGGAAGGAGTTTGGGGACCAGAGGATGCACACAGACATTYTAACAGCAAACCCAGGATTGCTGAGCCAGGGCACTCAAACATCATGAGTCAGCCTGTTCCTGGCTAGTCATGAGACTGAATAAAAAAATCATGAGCTGCTCTCAAAGCAAATTTGGGCTTCCTTTTGCTCACTCTTGGATTCTAGTTTTGTCCTGTGCCTGGGATATGTTTGCCAAATTTTCCCCATGGATAAAAGGACTAGAAGGGGGTTTAAGTACCAAACAAAAAGCATTTGAAAAAGCAARTCAAATGCTAGTCTTTCAAGAATGGGCCAGTGTGTAACAAAGGCTTCTGCAGAGACATAAAAAGAGTAAAACAGGCATCACAGAACAGAGCAGGATGAAGTGCTTGGCATCCTTACACAACTCACCTAGTATTTAACTGGGACAAGGACAGGGATGCTGACTTAGCCCAGAAAAAGACAGGGAGAGCATATAGGCTGGAAATTTAGTGTGGAAAACAGGAAGTATCAGGACATCAGTGGCTYTTTTGGCTAACTTGCATGAGCTGTAGCCTGGAGATTCACATTCATTTTTGGGCTGTGTGTCACTCAATCTGCTTGTTCTCACCGAGGCAGTGCGGCACAAGCATGGTGTGTGTGTACCCAGTGTCCATCAGCCTCCTCCATTTTGACAGCCCTGGTGACTTTTGGAAAGCCCTTAGAAACCTTTTGTTTTACCATCTTTTGGGAAAAAGCTTATGARCAAGGTGAGAGCACTTTAATGCCTTATTTGAGTGTCAGTGGTCAGGAGAATAAGCCTCATTCATGCAAGGGTTTAATCTATTTTTTCTGGTGCTCTGTTGTGTTTTGTCTTTGCACATTTTTTGTTGCTCTTATGCTTAGTACAGACAGGACTATTTAAGGAACCTCACTATGTTTATTTAGAGCAAAACAACCTGGAAAATGCAGAATGTACTTTTTAATATTCTTTTGAGCTCTTCCCCATGATTACATGTTMAGTAAGACACAACCAATAATTGTATTGAACACGGAGACTTTCTCTCATAACTATTTTATTCATTCCATTCCATTTAATTTCATTTCATTGTTTTAACCTCAGCTTGTACAGCTCCTAGCACAGTTGTCATACTGGGGAGCCTAGGTGTGTGCTGCTGCAATAGTAGGAGATAATTAKTGTACCCTGCTCCAGAGAACAAGTGCATGGACTGCATGAACAATATCCTGTTGCTCAACACTTCTCATTTGACTTTCTCAGACCCCGTATTTTGAAGATGATATTCCCTCAGCCTCGCTCTGTGGTGCTCTGCAATTTTGCTTTCCAGTGATATTAACAGGGATGGTATTGATCTGAATATATTCCCAGAGTGATCCTTGGAGCAAAATTTGTTGAAAGAGTGTTATGTACAAATTCACTTCAATGTATGAAAGAAATTCAATTCTCTTCTTCAAAGCAGAGTGATAAAAGGATTCTGGGGACTGGATCAGCCTGCAAGACAGTGAAGGACAACAGCAGCAACAACAAAACTGAAAGAGGGTGGGGATGAAGAGAGAAAAGAAATGCAGTATCTAGGAGGTTTCTGTAATTAAACCATATTAAATATCCATGATCTGCATATGATACAAATTGGTACAGTTTCAAAAAGCTTTTACTGGGACTCCACTATGGGAGTTCAATATATTTTCTGYCCTAGGGTTTTGTTCAGAGAAATGTTAAGCAGGACTTCTGTGTGCAGGAGCCTGCTGAATACAGTGAAACAGGCTGCTTCATCTTTTCATCCCATTCAGCAGAAATTTGMCTGTCCTGTGAAAATATGTCTCAGTACTGCTGGGAACTTTTGCATAGAACCAGAGAGAGGTGAAGGCTTCATTGTAATGCTCCTCTTGCTCCCTGCTGGGTCACTGTCTGTTCATTGCACCACAAAGCCCTGTTGCTTTCTGCCACAGAAATTAATTTAATATTTTCCTTTGAAGGAAAAGTGGCTTTGGGTTAAATCACACATGCGAGAACAAAACTTTGGGAGTAGATGTGCATGCACTTTGTGTAAGAGCAAAATGTGGCATCAGGCATCAGTTGGGATGGAGCCAAGGTGAAAGGTGTCAGTGCTTCTTCTACACTGACCATGAGATGACAGAGAACASAAAGTTTGAGGCCTTTGCCAGACCCAGGCCTACTTTTTAGGTAGAAAAACAGATTTCCCCCATGACAGATGACTTATTTGGTGAAGACATTAGTGGCACAGATACCTCTTCCATAACAGTGTGGTTGAATTGTGCGTAGCTTTGGGCTGATAGCTGCTTATTCTCTCCTACCCTTCCCAACTAGAAAACTTAAATAAAGGATTTTCCAAACTGCTCAAGAGATTTAAATTTATAACTCTTGTTTGAAAGAGTATTCTAAATCTCCTTGGCAGCTTGGGAATCTTTAGGCCTAGCATGAGACATTTTTTYCCATTACTGTGACTTCCAACCAGGTTTGTCTATCAATCTGCCCAAGTTTTCCCAGGTGTCACTGGGAGCTGAAMCTGTTCAGAAAACATTCTGTAGAAACAGTTGGCTCATTACCTCCTGCTCAAAAAGCATGGCAAGGCATGCTCTGGAAAGTGATGTTGAAATGGATGGACTGCCCATCTTTGAGGAAGGAGTCAAATAAGGAGAAAACTTGCTATAAACTTCAATATCTTGTTAWGTTCTTCATTAACGTGAAATGCCTGCGAATATAGGTGACATTCAGAGGGGATAGGATTCTTTTCTCAAAGGATTTGAGCAACCCAGTCTCAAGGGCTCAGTGGGCCTGAAGCATGAGGGCACACATCCTGGAAGGGTTGAAATATTGCAAATCCAAGTGACTGATTCACTTGGAGGATGTTTCTCTTATGCTTTGGCACGATGTTATGCGGTATTACCTATGTACCCATGTTTTGGTGCTTCTACCCTAAATTAAAAAAATGAAGGGAGGGAAAGAGGAAGGAAAGCATGGAAGGTGTGGAAGGAAGGCACGGATAAAAGGAAGGATGTACCTAGTGTGTGGTTATGGGGGATGAGTAAAAGAACTTCAGTCAACCCTTCGTGTTCTCTCCTGACTAGAGAGAAATGTACTGTATTTCCCTTTTCCTTGAAATTCTACATTATATTTACTGATGCAGCTATTTTTTTAAAAYCAGCATGGGGGCAATGCTGCTGAGCTTGCAAATGTGCCAAAAGGTTTGATTTGAACAAATTACATTCCTTGCATTGAAATGTCTGCATTTTTGTGAAGTCCTTTTACTTGTGGGTATGACAACACAGACCTTTTCCAAGGTCTGAAATGAAAGCAAAAGCCCAGCTGACAGTTTACACTGACTCATAACTCACTGGTAGTTTGTCAAATGCACAAAAATGCTGGCAGCATTTTGTATTTAAAGGGCCAAAACTTTTCAGCAGTTGGAATCAGGCATTCTTCACTGAAGTCAGTAAGGGCTGTTAATACATAGAATTTTGTCTATCTTGAGATTCAGAGTTTGCTTGGAGGGTCTGATTCTGTTATTCAGACAGAAGGCTAAAATGAGATAGCTGAGAAAAATCAGGGGAAATAGAGAGATGAAAGAACAGGATGAAAGGCAGAACAGGAAAGCGCTTATAACACAATGAGAGAACAAGGGAGATTGTTATAATTAGAGAAATGCTCAGAGCCAGCAATGGAAAGGAAACTATTTAATTGCAARCAACGGACAAGAAGAGTTCTTACCTCAAGAGAAAAGCAGAATGTAAGCCTTTAAAGGCATTTWACACCTTCTGAAATCAAAGAAATTGATGCTTTGGAAGACAAGTCAGATCTCTAAAGTTGTTTGGGAYCCAGTCAGATATAAATACATTTACAAATTTAGTCTTATGGCTCTTAAACCTTCAGTGTTGAGGAAATCTGTGCTCCAGAACTGGGCTGTAGCTGATGTGAGTGAATGYAGAATGACAGAGAAGTCCCATGAGTCAAATCTTGAAAGCCTCACTGGAACAGAGTGAAGGAAATTTGCCTTTAATAATGATAGGACAAAGACTGCAGAAAAACCTCAAGATGTTCTGTTGTAAATACTAGTTTTGCAGCAGTAAGTTTCAGAGACTGAAGTGAGTCTTTTGGTTGCCCCCTAAAATCTGTACCTGCTTTAGATTAGGGCAAGATCCTAGAACAGCATGCTGGCTCCTGTTASATTGGTACTGCAACTTCTACAGTTTTCAGTGTATTCCTTTTCCCATAAAGAAAGCCAGSAGAGTGTGTTTGTATCTCTCTAGAGTCTTCAGGTTAGGAAGGATCTTGTGCTTGTCCTGATTGATGTTACACATATTTCTGAGAAGTCAGTACAYGTGAATAATTTTGGTGCATGTGAACAATGTAAAACAAAAATACCATATTCAGAAAAATCTTGATACTTTTTAAAGCCTAGCTGTRTCTTAAACTTCTTTAAAGTGGTGTTTTACATTTGGAAGATAGTTGMACATAAGGAATAATAGTTTAAAGAATTCCATTTAAGAGGGAATTGCCAAAATTCAGCAGACTTTTTCATGGTTGAGAGGGTGAGCTCCCTTTTCCCACGCTGAATCTCCAAAGGAATTGCAGCGCAGTCTGGTCTTGTTCGTGCCTAGCAATGCGTCATTAATAGGCTGGGGTCCTCTCAGCTTTCAAGTGCACAATGCAGAAACRATTCAAGGAAAATAAATTCTGCCTCTGTGACCCTGATTTTACTCCAGTAAAGAAGGGGAAAGGACACAATGCCTCTTGCAGCTGCATGCAAGAACCATCTTATGAACCTCTGAAGAATGACCGATACACAACTCTGGTGAAAGAATTGTGGGAATATGTGCATTAAGGTAAAGAGACAGTGAAGATGTCAAAGACTTAGAAAAGAACCCAGAGGATCAGATCTTTAGACAAATGTTTCAGCCTCCTGCATACCTTAGACTTCAGCATTTCATTGTTCTTCATATCCCTTCCCTCTGATAATCACAGGGAATTAATGAACTTCCTGATTCATTTTGCCTCTCCCAAAGGTTTTTCCACCAGAGACAAGTGCTGGCTACATMTCTCAGTCTCACTGAGATAACTAACCATTGTTTCTAGCCTCCAGATGATTCYTTTGAGAAGAGGAAAAAATTACTTCCATAAAATCATTCTGTTCTCTAAAGCATCTGCTCAGTTAAACAGCAGAGATGATCCTAAAAAGGGGAAGAAATACATTGCAGGATGGAGGCATCCAGAAAATAGAGGSCAAATACACATCTTGGGCAGATTGGAAGCCTTAAGCCCTCTCAATGAGGCTTCAAGCTCTGCTCTGGTTTTCTTCTTACCTTGCTGGTTCTGAAGTTTTATTACCACTGGCTTCCACCTACAGAAAGAGCCCCTGCTCTTGCAGAGARGTTGACAGTGCCTTGTACAAAGACAAAGCTCTGTTGGTAMGTTGCTATTCACCTCAAGGACTTTTCCAGGGCAGCTACTCCCTTCTTTCTCAGCTCCCTATAATCTTACTTACCCTTATTTAAAGGGTTTACAGACCCTTTTCCACGCCCGTTTGGGAAGAGGATCTGAAGTGCATGGAATTTGCAGTGTCATTAATTCATCAGTTGCCTTTACAGATAACTGTTCAGTACTTTACTCCTCCATATCTTTGTACCACTTCCTGTAGGAAAGTGAGAAGATTGCACAATGGTGTGTGAGAATGTGAATTCCCAGGTTAACTGCAGTGAAAGACAGYATTACCAAAAAGAATTAAGTCCCTCACTCTCTTTTGTAATGTTGCATGTCTTGTTCTGAATCACTTGTAATATCTGAGAGTATAGGAACATCATCAGCTCTYGTGGGAACTTGAAGTGTGAGATTTGACTCCCAGGTGTTGAAAATGGTTACCTGTAATTAGATGCACTGGAAGAAAAAAGTTTAGGGCGTCTTGTGYTCTGATAAACAACTGGTCCTGAGTCTCTGTATGCAGGAAATAATGTTACAAGTGTTATTTACTGGTCTTCTCTAGATACTGTACTGTGCCTTTTTAGGTAATACCATTGGACAGGTCAATCTGTCAACATATTTCTGCAATAACTTTCTGCAGATAAAGGTTCTGATTTAGAAATGTTTGTGCACATAACTTTATTATCAAGGACTGTGAAAATGRTTCACATGCATTAAACTTTTCATGAGCAGAAGTGCTTGTAAAATTGGCCTCGATTCTCATCCAAAACAATTTCATACAGAAACCAAAAATACCTTTGGCAACAGAGAAGCTATGTTTCTATTTTGCTGTAGAATACATATCTTTTCTACAGCACAAAGAGTAGGTTTTTTTTGTAAAAAAAAAAACAAGCTCTGAATGGGTTCTCCGCCACTCGGAGCAGGGCAGGGTGCCGTTACTTCTAGAGGACTTCTGGAGTCCCACAACTTCTAAGAGAAAGAAGAATCTTTTCAGAAGCCAATGAAAAATGTGTTTAATCCCATGCCATATGACACTTCATTTAAAATTATTTTTTTTTGTTTAGCACTGACCATAAATTTCTATTGTTAAGCAGACCCGCCTGCAACACTGCCAGCCATCTTACTGACCCCTCAACTCACTTGGCATTTCCCAGCTAAACTGTAGGTGTTCCTTACGCAGAGGAATAGATGGAAGTCCACTGAGCGAGCTTTCCCTCAGCTACAGACCTCAAAGTATCTCATCTGCCAGAAAACTTTACCTCCCCTAGTAACATTTTGCTTTTTAATGTATCTCAAGTTTGACATCCCACTTCGGAGTGCGAGGGCACCAGCAGTGGCTACAGCAGCTTGTCCTGGTGAGGTGCAGGTGGATGAGGAACTGTATAAACTGGATCCAGCACAGACTGGCTGCGCTGCCCCGAGATCCTCCCAGCCCCTGGGACCCTCCAGTGCCTGGATCTGTGCATGAAGTAAAAAACAGCGGCCGGGATGCTCGGCACCGCCGTGCCCGGACTGCGGGGGTTCCCCGGGGCGGGGCGGCCCCTCACGGGTGCGGGAAGCACCGCCGGGACGGGACGGGGAGGGACCGAGAGGGACAGGGCGAGCTGTGGCTGCCCCGCCCGACCCCCGAGCAGGCAGGGATGGGGAAAAGCAAGGAATATCCAGCGGCTGGAGAAGTTGGACAAATTGAGTGGGAGAGTGTGAAGGGGAAGGCGTGGGGGACTGGAAGGGGGGGTCTCTCCCTCATCCCATGGCAGCCCCCGGCGGATACCCTCGGGACGGGCGGAAAAGGGAATGCAAGCCGAGTTCCCTGTCCCTGCTCCTGTCCTTATTCCTGTTGTTTTCCCCCTGTCCTTTCCCTTATCCCTGTGGCAGCCCCTGCCTATCCCCATCCCCAT
>NW_026623796.1:99918-101194 GCF_030028575.1 Malurus melanocephalus | reverse complement strand
AAACCAAACAAAAAAAACTTCACTCGGATCTGAAAGTGGCAGGAAAAGTGCCTGGCAAGTTGCAGGGATGGAGCTACACAGCTTGCAGGAGGCGTTAAAAGTGGAAATCCAATGTCACCAGGTAAAAGAATGAAATGCTGAGGCAGCCAGGCGTGCTGTGCCTCCCGGCGCCGATCGGGGCTCGCAGCTCCGGTGTTGCATGCTCGGCGAGAGCCTCGGTGCCGCAGCGAGCAGGGGAGGGGGCGCGGGGAGGCGCGGCGGGGACCCCCGGCCCCCCGCCGCAATGGCGAGCACTTCCACAAAGTACTTTTGCGGCTTGTTTGGCTGAGTTTTTATTTGTGTGTGTGTGTGTGTGTTGTGGAGATGAGGAGTCAACGCTGCGGTCGGTGCTGGTGTGAGTGTGCGTGAGTGTGAGAGAGTGTGTGTGTGTGTGTGTGTGTGTGTGTGTGTTGGAGAGATTAGGACGAGACTTGAATATTTATGAGCTTTGCTTCAAACTGACTCGCAGTGTTTACTTGCCTCTTTGTTCCTTACCCCCCTCCCTCCCCCGTCCACACACATACATACATTTAAAAAAATCCATTAAACTTGAAACAGTTTCGAATTCCTCCATTTTTGGGGGTGATTTTTTTTTTTTTTTATAGAAACTAGTTGCACAGATGAAGCAAGATCCACAGGTAAATGCAGATCCTTGTTTTTTTTTTTTTTTTTCTCTTCTTCAGTATTTTATCCCTGCCGTAATAAGCGCAGTTGTGCTGGGACAGCAGGATGAGAAACTTTATCAGTAAGAGATCTCATTTTGTAGTCTGCACTGAGCTTTCTTGCTAAGGAGGGTGTTTTGTGTGTGCATGCTTTCGTATGGCTTCGGTAGAATGGTTGTGCCTTTGAACAATTTCTAGCTCGCAAGTTTATGCGTTACAGGGTTTAGTTTGCACTTTGCCTTTAATATGCATCTTGTTGCCGTTTTTGCAGAACGGGGATCTTAAGAAACAAATCCATGAAAGGCAATCAAGAATAGCAGCTCTTAATGAGAAACAAGTAAGGAACAGATCGATTCAGTTCTGTTTGGTTTTTCTTCTTGTTGTTACGATGCACTATCTAAACATCCGAAAAGTGCCTGCATTAGCTAAAAAATACTGGCGACAAGGSATATAACATCCATTTTCCTTTGCATAGAGTCAGAAAATGCATGTTTTCATAATGAGGTCGAATTCTCTGATGTCTTGCTGGGGGAAAGAATTATTTCAGCACTAGTAGTAAAAAGATAAGCAGTAGT
>NW_026623796.1:85876-98803 GCF_030028575.1 Malurus melanocephalus | reverse complement strand
TTTTTTTTTTTTGTGTGTGTTTTGTTTTGTTTTGCTGGAGTTGTGGTTAAAGTTGCAAAGTGCCAGTGCAATGCGTGCCTGTGGGCGATGGTGGCTGCACGCCACCCTTTTCCTCCCAGTTTATTGTAATGAGAATTTGTCAGCACTCTCAGTTTGGTAGTGGAAGCTTCCATTTTGTGAGGAAGGGGTGTTGGTTCCTCCTAACATGGAGAAAAGTCTGCGGAGTTTGCCGGTGGGGGATGGGGCCCCATTCATGCTGAACATTACCATTTTGATTGCTTTGATGCCATTTTTGGAGGGGGGAGGGGAGAGAATACCCTACTCAGCAGAGCACAAAGATGTTTAATCACTGTATAGAATCAAATCAGATACTTTCTTTTTTAAAGCAAATCTGACACTACATGATATCTAAGCGTTGTTAGTTCTTTTTTTTGCAGTGTGAACCAGCAGATTGTTGACTCTTAATACTACTATACTGAGTGGAAGGTTTATTTTATTTTTTTTTTTTTTTAAATAAGGTAACAGCCTTTCCTGCAATAATGCATCTTTATGTGTTCTTTCTTCAATATCAAAATAGTTTTACTGTTCTAAGTGGGTACATGGAACATAGATTTGATCATTTCCTCCTATATTGTAGCAACTATTTCAAGGCTGTTTAAATTTTTATGATCACRGTAAATGAGAAGCTATTTATTATATGTCATGTTGAAATTTAGATAAGGCAGAGAGAGACATTTGAAAATACAGTTTGAACATTCTGATTTAGCTTGGGGAAAATAGTTTTTGCTAAGCTTGCACAATATACTTACGTATAATCCAAACTAACTAGTAAACAATCATCATATATTTATGACTTGTCATCCTCATAATCTTGTAAATAAATCTAAAGATCATGAAATAATTAAACATAAAATACCTAAATTCTATAAACAGCAAATTTGGCCAAGCAGGAAACCTCCTATTTATTGGGCAAAACCCTAGATTTCTTTTACTGTTTTCAACATCCTGTGCAACAAGAGCTGATAATTGAAGATCCTGGCTGCTGGTGTGGTGTCCTTATGCTGCCACCTCCAGAGCTCTGCACTGAAATCTTTCTCAGCTCACAAGTGAAATGAGTTTGGAGGTCTTAGCTTGCAACCAAGTCACAAACCCATCATGTAACTTTGCAGACTGCCTATAATTAGTAGTTGATCCTTAGGTAATGGCTTATAAATGAACTCTGGGTCCTTGAGGGTATAAAGAAGGAGCACTGAGGACTCCTGGCACAACAGATGGGCTAATGGCAGAGCTGTTTAAGAGTTTCAAGCCCTCACTTTCGTGGAAACACCAGTGTAAACTTAAATAGGCAGTTTAASTAGGGAGGTTACTTTTACATATGTATTTACATTCCTCCCTCCTTTACCCCCCCCCGAAGATTTGCTTAGGCACAACTAATTCATAATTCAATAATGTATACCTTTGATTATGCATGCACTGAATACAAAAGACCCTAATATTGCATTTCAATTTAACTGCACATGTGGATGATGAAACAGTAAAATGATTGGATCCACATCATCTGCATTGGTTGGGAACATAGCAGGAGTGAGTGTTATGTCACTATTCTTCACTTTCCATTGTGGCCATTGGCATTTGGGGCAATGTGTCCTTTTCATGGAAGTCACAAATAAAGACAAGAAAGAACTGAATGACAAACTCAACTTTTGAGGGAAATTTATAAAGTASACTTATTCACAGTTGTATTTAAGGTTGCATCCTAATTACGGATCCCTGACTAGTCATCAATGTGTCTTTTATGTTGGTGGGTTAGAGAAATACAGAATTGAGCATAGTTTTAATATTTTTCAGTGTTTTCAAGTAAGTTTGTTAGTTCCATCATTTTCATTAGTGGAAGGCAACAACTTCAATCAGTTCTTAATTTGGCATCCAACTCAGAAAGACAAGTTAGACTTCTGTCACGAGTATATCCTTTGGATGCTGTAGTTTTGGTTAATTGTCATCACATTTGGGAGTGGGTTWCCTCTTCTTTAACAAGATTTGATGTGTGAAGACTCCATTAGTTGGTCCAGTGGTTTTACACCTTCAATCTGCAGCACATGCAGAGCAGCAGTAACATTTTTATCTAAATTGTCAAGCAACAAGCATTTATATGTAAATAAAAGAGCTATCATAAGAACCAGCATTTGCCTTAAAATCACACCAGTGGTGCTCTGCTATATGGGTTTCTTGCTTTCTCTATGTCCTTAAAGAGTCATTAAGTGTCTTTTAATTTCAGAAAGTTGCCTCTTATTAATTAATATATCAGCATAAAAAAATCCCCAAATCTTTAACCTCCATTGGAAGTTCCTTGYTACTTGTTCCTCCTTACTGATGTGTTTGGCAGCAAGCCAGGACTTAAAAGTTAAGAATGAGCATGTGTGGAGCAGTGTATTTGTGACCATGATGAACTCTGAATTCAGACAGCCTGTCCTGGAGTGCAGTGGTAAAAATATGCCTTCCTGAAAGAAACGATKCCATTCACTTGTGCACTGCCTCATTTCTTTGCCATAATTTATTATCTCTGCAAAAAAATCAACATTAGTTTCAGACAGACTGTCCCAGCTTGTGTTATTGCTGGTTTGGGGTTTGTTTTTTTGGGTAGTACATCTAAAATGAAGTTATTGACTGTATTTTGCCTGTGGTGATCACCAGCAAAGCCTGTTTAGGGAAAGTGTTAGGCCTCTAAAAATTAAAATRCAGTTCTTGTGCAAATTGCTGGAGATGGTTTGGCTCAAGATGTCTTCTCGTTGTCTCTTTATTTTGGAGACGAAGAGGAAGTAGGTTTTGGGTTTGTTGAAATTCATGCTGGGTTATGCCTGAAAATGGCAGCATTGTTTACATGAATTAAAGAGTAAAATAATTTGCTCAATACAAGTTGGTATTTCCAAAGCTCAGTATTTCATATGGCTGTGGTCTTTCAAAATTATTAAGGTAAAATAATATTAAGGAAAATATATAAGATGTAATAGGTTATAAGTTTCGTTGAAAACTCAGATAAAAATCTGAAAAGCGTTTCCAGATTGAGTTGAAGCTGATGTTAAACTCTGACCCGATGCATGCACAGCTCTCCCTGTTGCTTGGGTC
This sequence comes from Malurus melanocephalus, assembly GCF_030028575.1. Taxonomy (NCBI): domain Eukaryota; kingdom Metazoa; phylum Chordata; class Aves; order Passeriformes; family Maluridae; genus Malurus; species Malurus melanocephalus. The sequence goes on along the minus strand of NW_026623796.1, from coordinate 95,680 downwards.
TCTTAAAATTATTAAGGTACAATAATATTAAGGTAAATATATAAGATATAATAGGTTATAAGTTTCATTGAAAACTCAGATAAAAATCTGAAAGGCATTTCCAGATTGAGTTGAAGCTGATGTCAAACTCTGATTYGATGCATTGCATCCATGTCTGGCTCTGGGTCTTATTAGATCAGAGTAAAGAKTAGTTCTGGATAGGAATTCAGAAACTTCCAGTTATTTTTTTTAATTTATTTTTTTTTAATTACAGAATCAGCTGCCAATATATTGCTTGTTTTGCCATTTGTAGAAAGAGGAAAAAMACTAGGGAAGGATTTACCTTCAGCTCCTTAGAGGAGAAGCTTATGAATATAGTTTGCCTAGTGGAATCCTAGCATTTTGTTTATGCTTTCAGTAACAGCATATTGAGATTCCCTGTTCATACTGGAGAAAATGGGTAATAAAGGACATTTTTATGGGGGAATGGAAATATGGCTTTCAGCCTGCCATTAGGTTGCTCTCATAAGATTCATGGAAACTGCAAATTCGTAACAAAAATGTGTCCTAAAGGGGTTCGAACCCGATTTTGTTTGGTAGCTGCTGGACTGGCRTGGGAAATGCTATTTCATTCCAACATTTTCCTTTGACTGTGCACTTCTCTGTATTTGTACAGTGTATCACTTGGCAGGGCTAAGAGTTGAAAAGARAATGTTACATTCATTCTAACCATTTTAAAGAGTTCACTTTGATATTTTAGCCACTTAAAACACCTGCTGTCAGAACAGTACAATTGATTTCAATTAACTTTGAATTTCTTCAATAAGATGACTCTTATAATAACTCCAATAATCCCATGATGCCTCATTAGAGGAGCTGGCTATGATGATTATCCCTGTGATTTAGCAATTTTTTCTTACACTCCCTTTGTCTGTTCAGAAAAAGGAATGATGCCAACGATACCTTTTTATTTCACTTCTTGTTTTACACTATCGACATTTACTACCTGTTACACACTGTAAAAGGTCTAATTTCTATGTGGAGCAAACAGATGTACACAATACTTCAGTGGGGAGATTCTTAAATGGCATTTCCAATAGGATACTGCATCAGTCTRACCACTTCTGGTGTGTTCTTCTCATTGTAGTTTGCTTTTCATTGTAAATTCAAGATGAAAGCATGAAGGCATATAAAGGCATGTTGGTACAAAGTTACTTTTAACTTTTCCCTCTATGCCTTTCTCTTTGAGATCAAAGATAAAATATGCAACRTTTTTGTACTTGATTATAAAATCATACCTCCCTCTCCCCTCTACCCCCCCCAAAACAAAATCTGAAGCATCAACAAAATTTTTAATCAATAGAGTTAAAGGGTAGAAGTTTGCAAATCAATAAGACAAGGCCATGGTGAATAGTGTAAGTGTGGCCACGATGTCAAGGAGGGCAAGAGGAGTTGGAGGTAAAGGAAAGTATGAAAATAGGCTGCAAGTTTAACATAAGAACAAAGAAGAACAAAAAAGAACCAGAATTGGACTAACTGAAGTGCAAATTTGTCATTCTCTTWCCTTCAACCAAATTCTGTCATTAGACAGACTCATATTTCAATCCTATTCATATACTTGTCTTGTATATACATGTACTCTTATAAATATTTSGTTTTTTAATTTTATTTTGTTTAAACTTAAGGTAGGACTACTTTTTTTTTGGAATTGTTCTTCTTGAGTTACAATGTACTTTGTGAAAACTGTTTTCTCTCCCACTCCTCTTTTTTTTTGAATCAGCTGCTTATTGTTATGTAGCAGCAATTTCCAGAGTGTCACATGAAATTGCTGATGCAGCTTMGTTCTTGCTCCAACCTGCAACTGCCAATAGCAAGCATCTATTGAAATCTAATATGTGCCACAGGGCTTTTTGCACATGTACAGGCAGACCCTTCTGCTTTATAGACAGAGGACTGGGAAACAGGAGGATGTATTTTACTTTTTCAGTCCATGGAGGARCTAAATGTATGTCCAAGTTTAAACTATAAACCAATCCTCTGACTGAATAAAGTAAACCAGGGAACTGACCATAAGTGCAGCTGCAGTAAAATCAGAACAATAAGTGCTTGAGAACTCTGTAGATATGATGGGTGGTGTTAATTTAGCCTTCTGAGAGGCAATCTTATTTTTAGAGTTGTAATTCAGTTTTAAGAGCCTGGGCATTACTGCTGTGCCCATAACAGTGTGTTCACCTGAAGGTTGATCTGATTGCTTGTGTTTAATTGAGAGAAGCATATAATTGGCCTTGAAACAGAAGTTAAATCTATACTGTGTATAAGTTATATTCTTTTCCACGTTTATTTAGCTTGATCCTGTTGGTACTTTGTGACGTAGCTTACCTTTTATCTGGGGAGAAAGAGTGGAATTTCCTTTCTGTGCAAACTCAGCTATCAGTGACAAATCTTTTAAGGTTTCAGCAAGTGAAATTGTATATTACATTTTGAATAAGTGAGTCGAGTGAGAATCACCAATACTTTTGACATGCAGCAGAGATTAACCTGCATTTTGTGTAATGTTCTGTTTTTCTGAAGCGCTTCAAATCAGCCAAGATTGCCCAAAGATTTAYTGGTGAATAGAAGCTTCTCTAAAAATAAGGAAGAGAGAAGCTTCCATTCTTAGAAATGTAGAGACCTGAGTGTATATGAATATGTTTCTGTGTGTGTGTGTGTAGTTGGGTGTGAGCATAAGGTCTTTCTCTTTGRTATCATTCAGGCAGAAAGCCAATATGCGCATGTAAATGAGCCTGAAAATGTAATTAAAAATATATACATACTGAGGGCTGCAATACAGAATTTTATATGAGATGCAGGTTGCAAAGTGACAAGTAACATTTCCTATATAATCATTGATACAAACTCTCTTCTGTGATTTACACATCTCATGTGTTATTAAGTGCCAAACAGATAAATGCTGAAATTATTTCTTTAGATATCATTTCACCACAGGGACTGGAAGCCAAGTACATCTTGCCCATTCTCTTACCTTCAACCAAAACAAAAACCAAAATATACCAACCATCCAAGTGTTATTATGGAGGCTAAAAGTATTTTACATAAGGTCAGATAAAGACCTACTTGATAACRTATCTTTCCTGGCAATTAAATGTGACAAAATAGACTTACTTGTGAATATATTAGATCAAGGAAATTCTGCAAATCATTAACACGCATCWAGGAACTTGTATACAGATGGAAAAAGAGAAGGATTGCCAGAGGAAAGACATAAATAATTTTCTCCTTTATTTCAGTGTAGATAACAAAGGCTCACACATAAAAGCCTGTATGAGAGGCACCTCAGAAACTCCAAACTTTAGGCAARAAGCCAGTTTTCTTTGCTTGAAAGTATTTTCTAGAAGTTAGGTCAGAGTGCTGGGTGTAGAAGCTTATGTTTCTGCTCTCTAGCTTAGGGAAAAACTACTTGGAAAAGCATTTATTTTGCATTTAAAAATACAAGYGGGATCCAGATGTATTTCTATCAACAGCTCCGCTGCCCATAAATATATATAACCTAAGCCAGTGCCTTATTTACATTATTTTATTAACATTCTTTGCTGAGTGGGCTTGAATGGARCACAATCTCTCATATAGAGGACCTAATTATAAACACAAGGGACAGAACCAAATAAGCAGTCTTTAAAAGGAAAAGAGTCTGGCAGCTTTGTTTAAAGTGTCCTTTAATGAACTTCTTTAGCAGCTTGTATCTTAGCAACACATTTTATTACATACCAGTGCAGGAGAAGCAGTTTGCAGATGGAGTTGCACACAGTAATTTATTTCCCCTTTTTCTCCCCCCTTTTTTTTTTTTTTTTCTCATCTGTGGTGACTCAACTGGAATGTGCAGAGTAGCTTTTCTAACACTGATAGCTCACTTGAAATCCCTGATTAGTTCATTTGTATCTGTTCTGTTTTGTTAGTTGATGAAAAAGGCATTTATTATGGTAAATGCATAGTGATTTTGCTTGCTCTTAGAAATTCAGATATGACTGTTTTGAATAGGCATGAATTTAAATGGAAAACAAGCCCAGCTTTTTTTCAGTGCACTTTTTTTCCGTGGATGTGTTGCACTCAGCACTCATCCTCCTCACATATACTGACAAGTTTCCAGATTTGTAGGTTATTTACTCTTCRTGTTGCATTGAGTTGTTTTAATCTCTCATCTTTCACCCCTCCAAAACTAATTGGAATATAGGAGTGACAGAAGCATTTGCAATCTTTTTTTTTGTCTTAGACAAAACCTGGCACCTAAACTGCAAATACATAAAAAATAGCTGCTGTTTTAAAACCAATTGAAATTCTGCACTACTGTCCCTCCTTCAAATGACCTCCATGGCTTATCTTTGTAGAAAGAAATACTTTTTGTTCTCTCCACTACTAATTGCAGACCAAGTTCTCCTCATATGTTTTGAGTGGAAAAGTATGTGTGTAGCTTTTTTCAAGAGGSTCTTTGTAGGAATATGATATTATTGAAGATGTGTATGAGCAATACAATCCAGACCTTTTTTTTTTCCTCTATAAATTAAAGGGGGAAATGCCTTTAATGAGCAAACTAAATACTATTCAGCTCAATTTACATTTTCTGCTGGCTAGGCAGGTGTAAGTCCAGAAATAWATTTCCCTGGAGTTCACTGGAGTTACCCAGAGTTTGCACTGGTGTGATACAAATGAGAATATTACCAGAGGGAGAAAAGCAGGTGAGGAGGGAGAGCAGAGATGAAGGCAGTCTGGAGTGTTAGGAGAATCCACAGAAGATGGAGATTGTTGGCTTAAAGATCCTGCTCTTGGGGATGACTTCATTAAATTTCAGTTAACAGCTAATATATCAGGGGTTGATATTAAAAAGACAAAACCCATCCATTTCATAAAGTCTGTTGATATTTGCAAGTACACAGAAGGTGATTTTTGAAAGAGATTGAATTGTTTCATTGCTTAACATTAGTGAAATGTAAATGCATTTCCATTAACTGGCAAACTATTGKATTTCTTGAGTCCTTAGTTCAAAACCCAGTTTCCTTACACTCYAAAATATGGATGGATGGATGAATTTGACTCCAGTTTTCTGTTTTTTGGTGTGTCAAGTGACAGCCTGGCTCTTGTCCCTTTTGAAGCTGCAATATCTCAGCCTTAGTAGAATCCTAAGGAATTCCTTTAAACTTTGGAAACKGAGAGTACCACAAATGGAGAGGTAAAGGATGCAGTCCCACTCCTGTTTAAAACCTGCTGATAGTGGTTTTAAAATAGAAGGATGTTCTCTGGAGCCCAAAGTGATTCAGTTGCCATGGGATTCATTTACTTTTTTCTTTCGCAATTCAACCCACTGTTGATTAACTCCATTTGGGTTGGAAAAACTCTTAAGCTTTGGGAACACACGAGAATCTTGCACAATCACCTGGATAAATGATGACAGTCTGAACTGTCAAACAAGCTAAATCATGAAATTTGCAATATTGCAATTCTGCAGCTGTATTGGCCCTAACAAAAGGGACCTGCTGTTACTGTAACAATTAATGTCCTGCATGAGAAATAGTATTTATACCTAAGACCATGTCTTAGGTTTGGTTTGTTTTATTTTTAATGTGGCAGAGCTGGGAATATTTAAGTGAGGTGTAAAAACAAGACTCTKAATGAGAAATTTCCTTCAGAAATGTTGGAGTAAGAGAGAACACAATGAAAAAGTTAATTATTTTCTGAAACATTTAGGAGGGAATTAGGAACCTGTGTATCAGATTGGCTAAAAYAAATCAGCAAGCTCCAGTYGTTCRCTTTTCCTTCAATATAGAAAAAAAMCCACATTTTTTTYCCAGAAGCACAAACATTTCCAGAAACTACTTTAACCCTCTGAGTGCTAGGACTGTACCTCATTACAGAAGTACTTTTAGTAAAATGAAACTTAAAGGAACTTCCATTCCCAGATGAAGCAAAGACTCATTTATAAACAATGGCAACAGGAACAATAGAAAGCTGAGTGAATTCTGCATGAATAATATGCCTGAGGATTGTGATAATCCTATGATTTTTGTATGCCAAGCTCTATGTTTGGGAGTGCAGCATTCAGCTGATTTTTTTCCCATTGGAGATTGAGCCCTGAGCTTCAATCTGTGTCATTGATGGGAGGTTGATTCTGTTTGCATTTGTTCATTTTTAAGTCAGAGACTTTATGCGGTCTCCAGTATGGACTCCTATTTCTGGCACTTTTAGGTAGATCATTTGTATTTTTGAGACCAGATCTGGATTTAAACTCTGGATTTCCGACCTTTTGGTTGAAACAATTTGGCCATAGTTGGTTATTTTATCTTCTTTTCCTCTTGCACTTTCTTAATTAAAGTAATTCTCCTAAATGTGCTGAAGGTCTTTGGGTCTGGGTCTGTCTTTGTCCTGTGTTGGCTTAATGAGATTCTCCTCCAGGATTCACTGACAATTTCTGATAGTCTTTGATTTTGCTTCACTATTTAAAAAAANAAAAAAAAAAAAAAAAAAAAAAAAAAGAAGGTTTGACATCTGTCATGTTAAGATTTTGTAGTTTCCTTGGGTTCAGCTGAGCTATGCCTGTTTATACTTCCCCAAAATTTAGGCCAGGTGGATTTAAGTTCTCTCACCATTCCCAAACTAGAAAATATTCTGATCACTGATACAGCTTTTGTCTTGATCTCCCAGGTTCTTGCTCTTTCATTAAACTGATTTCAATTTGGTTAACATCAGCCACTGCTTTGCTGATGGTYTTTCTCTAAACCTTCAGATTTTGGTGTACAAAAAAGAGCTTAAAAATGTTATTCTGGAACAAAGTCTGAATAATAACTGGCTGAAAATTGCTWCGTATTTACTTAATGATTCACTGTTGCTTTAAAAAGATCTTTTGAGCATCAGATGGTTACGTATTCATCAGCTGGGCTGTTGCAGCCTATCGTGTAAACACATAAAGTTTTCAAAATGCACAGCTCTCAGCAGACTAGACATGGACGTGATCTGGTGTTTATTAAAATGCACTTTCTTGACATGACTGAACTCAGCACTGCTSTAGTCTGTTATTTTCCACTGAAGGAATTTTACCTTTGGTTAAGGATCTGTCAGGTAGGTGCAATTCCTCCCAAATCATTGTGCTATTTTCAACTTAGAAAAGCTTTAAATTGGAGTTAGTGGCTACTGGATTTGTGTGGGAATTTGATTTGCTGTGTTGAATGTGCAATGAATTGAACAAAAATGATTTGGTTGCTTTACGTGCCTGTCCAATGTTGAACTAAGAGCATCACAACTGTTTTTAGTGGAAATGGCTTAGAAGACAATGCAGACAGAGATTTATGTTTCCAGGGCCAAATTCTGCCAAACTTGAGGGTGTTGGCAAAAGTTGCCTTCATATTTTAAAGAGAGAAGTCCCCTCCACTGGGTAGAAGAGGTGTACAGAGATCAAAACATGCAAAGAGCATGAGAAAAGGAATTTGAGGTGATTCTAGAACAAAGAGGTTAAAATGGAAACCTACAGGTTCTTTTTGAGCACAGCAGGGAGGTCCCAGTGTTGGGACAGGAAATAAAGAGGGATAGGTCAAAGTTTGGGGTGGGAAGATGATTTTCTTTCCCAATTCTCAGCAAAGCAGAGGCTGTGGTGCTTCTGTGGAGGAACTGCTGGCACGTACACTGTGACTTCATGTTCCTTTTGCCACATTTCCGTATCTCCCAGGAGAAATAGAAGAAAAGATTTCAAGATTAATTACCTAATGATGATAGGCAGGAATTCTCTTWTGCAAGTTTGGTGCTAGAAGGGGTGTTAAGATGAGGACTGATACTCCTATGCTCACTTTTCACTCTTCCTTTGTTTATTTGCTTGAAGTTGATACAGTCTTTCATGGAACAAGCTTTTGCTGAATGTGTGCCCAGGAAATGTGCAGRGAGCTGAGTTTTAATGTGATTCAAATCAATAATGTCAAAATGTCAATTCGGAATATCAAATCAGTAGTTGTCAAAATGCTGTGCATTTTTATTTCTCCAGGCTAATATACTACATATTTTTTTTAATTGCCAGCTATAACTAGAAGTGKGATTGATTTTCCTCTGCTGGAGTGTCATTATTAGCATTTCTGTATTCAGKTGTCCACATTAAAATGTTTGAGTAACCCTCTATTTAGAGTGACAGTGTCCTATCTCAGAGTAGTAATTTCAAGCTCAAKAATTTCAATATTGAAATAACTCTTAACTCCCACAATGATGTGTCACTTTGCTTCCCTCACTTGTGTTCCAGGAGGAGTAACATAAAGCTGATTTAGCAAAATGCATGAGGGAACCTCTCTTTCTGTTTGTTTAGGTGGGTAAACAACCTCAGTTGGACAAGGAGGAAAATGCAAAGTTCTGAGATGTGGTGGCATCTCATGCTCTCACTTCCTTAGGAAGTTTTCCTTAGGAGAGTGGAAAGTGTCCCTGCCATGGCAGGGGGTGGGACAAGATAATCTTTAAGGTCCCTTAATTCCCAAACCATTCTGTGATTCTGTGATAATACAAGTGACTGTTTTTTACCAGCAATTCCTCAGCAGCTRCAGCTATAGTTGTTCTTATAAAATTCTTGCCTGACACACAGCCATGATTTCCTGCTGCCAGGATGTTTTTCAATGGCATGACACTTTCTCCTCAGTGAAGACTCTGCACAGGAACTCATGGGTGCATCACAGAATTAATGGAGAACTGGGGATGCTGAGGGATTGCTGTGCAGTGGGGTCCTTGTGGAGTAAAAAACATTTCTTTAAAACTTGTGAGATCCAAGGTGTGCAAAGGTACATTGTACACATCCTCTTACTGCAACTTCAATAGAAATGAAGGCTGGACATTGTGTTAGTCTCAGAGTGACATGAAGAATGAGCCTCCAGAAGAACTTTCCAATAGAGGAAGTGGAAGCAAACAGCCAATCTTTTATTATCTAGGGGAATCCGTGACACACAAAAATGTTGAGGAGCTCTGGCTGGCTGCAGAAAAAGAAAACACAGAGCAGCTACTTGTTTGTGAGCTRTGTTGGAACTATTTCTGCAGGATACAGAAAAAAATGTTAAAGGATGAAAGGGTATCTCAACATGTTGGCCAATCTCTATTTTACCTCATGGGGAATCGATTCCAGCTGTCAGAAACTTCTTGATGGACAGAAGCTTTTGTCATAATAAGAAACTGATTTCAGAATTATTTTCTGTTCTAGTTCTTATGGCATCAGTCATGTTTCTCTATGTTAGAAAAACATAGGAGTGTTTTTCTAATAGCCTGAATACAGAGACTTTCAAAGCACAGATTGCTCAGTTTGTTGGACAGAGTTGGTATTTGCACAGTAAATCAGACTGTTTCTGGTRCATCATTTTTCATTGGGATTGTGGTGCCTGAAAGAGCCATGAAGCACCTGAAGAGCCTKGAAACATTTTTTTTTCAGAGTGCAGTGCTGCACTCAGATACAGGATCACAAAGAGAGGAMTCCCTGCGTGGAGATGGAGGCGACAGTTTCAGTTCTGACAGCAGTGTTTTCATTTTTAGCTGCCAGGAAGCACCAGAAGATGGCATGGTTTGTACAGAAGCGTGCTGGAAAGTGAATGAGTGAGCTTGTGAAACTGCTGTTAATAATCTTGGATAGAGTGGTTAACACTGTCATAGAGAAAAGCAGCAACATGCAGTATTTTACTCCTTATTTCTTCTTTCTGCCAGTAAGAGACAGCAGTAAAGTCCAATCTTTCTATTCTTTCTTTCTTTCTTTCTTTCTTTCTTTCTTTCTTTCTTTCTTTCTTTCTTTCTTTCTTTCTTTCTTTCTTTCTTTCTTTCTTTCTTTCTTTC
>NW_026623796.1:58625-85656 GCF_030028575.1 Malurus melanocephalus | reverse complement strand
TTCTTTCTTTCTTAAGTTTGGATGGTACAGAAAATGGGAGGGAAAAATGAAAAGAAAGCAAGTGTGATGTAATCTTGGTGCAATATACACTGAAAGGTCGGCTGACAAAAAGCAGTATTGRTGGTAACTGAAATAGGGATTTTTTTGTATACATTGGTGGAATCACTGTGGTGATTTAGAGTTGCACAGACCTTCAGCAAGTCATGCARAATCCATGTGGTGTCTGTTGATGCTGCAGTTCCAGCTGAAGGCTGATAGAGCTGACAGATGTGTGCTGTGCAAGTTCTTCCCACACAGTTTCTTCTTTTCACTCATCTGTGAAGTTTCATCCACAGCATTGGTTCCTCCTCAAAACCAGAGTAGCTCCAGTTTGTTTTTCACGTAATCTCATTCCTGATGGAATGTGTGATTCTTCATCAGAGAACACTTGATTTTTGTTTTTTTTTTTTTAATATAGTGGTGATTTACATAGCTGAAAGGGCTCCTTGCTAAACTTCTTGAATCTCAGCTTCAATTGTTAGGTGGTGTTAAGATACAGAACCTACATAGAAATACTAATTTTCTGAAAGTTATGTGATTTGCTCAGGTGCAATATTGCTGCTGTGGTTTGTTTCATTGACTTTATTTGATTTTGGTGGGCTGGAAGCAAGGACTTGGTGTCCAAATGAAATCCTGTGAACTTTTGTCTTTACCTCAGTAGTTCTTCCACACACCCAAATATTTCCCTGAGCATATTCTGGTAGAACAAAAAATTTTCTGCTTCCTTGCTGGAACCAGCAGTAAGTACAGTTGGAGGGTTGAGCTGTGCGTTTAAATAATTGTCATTTTGGAAGGGCTTTAAACACATAGAGTTKAAATACTTACAGCCTGCATCTCTCCAAATGGATGCTTAGTCTGGCAGGATGGATCTGTCTGCTGCCCCAGGTTTGGTCTTGTCCTTGTCAAGCATCAGGAAGATGTTCACACCCTCACACCCTCATCATCTGTGGACTGCAGGGAGCTGGGGATGTGTAGAACCTCAGAACTGGGCTGCAATTTATCAACAGTTAAATTAATTTAGGGGAAAATAGGTACAGGCTGTAATTTCTGACATATGGAAGTCTTCTGAAGGTCAGATTTTTTTTATTTTTCCTATTACTGTGTTGGTCTAACTTTGTTCATCTTGTCACAATTTTAAATCTCTGTGATTTCTGTTTGCTTCAGTAGCCTCCAGGTGCTTTTTCTTGTATGTGGAAAACCTGGCATTATGAATGTTTACTGCTAATGAGTTGCCTTTGGTGAAAGCACATTGTTTTCTACACCACAATTTTAAATGGCATTTGTTAACTGTGTTACAAGTAGCTGTTTGTAAAGTTCAAAGTGTAAAAATTAATTAAAAKCTGAGGCATTCTTTGGTATAAAATATTTAGTTGTTTTCTTTCTTTTTTTGTTAGGAATGTCAAATGTTTGTGCTAAACTGGCAGCTAATGGTAGCTGCAGGTTAATTTGGTTATTGCTTTTTAGGTGCTGCTAAATATTCACATCCAGTTCCATTGTTACATTAACTGTGGTCTTTTAGGAGGGATGTGAGCATGCTCTGGCTGCTAAATGGAAACATTCACAGTGCCTAACAGTCCTGATGGCATTTTCTACTAGTTTTGTTGCAGTGTGAAGTAAATGAAAAAAACGCCACTGGCCGCTCCGAACAGCCATTACAAAAAAAAAAAAAAAACCCAAACAAGTAAAAAACCCCACAAAAAACCCCCCAAAAAACAAAACAAAACAAAAACCCAACAGAAAAACCACACAAAAAGCCCAAACAAAAACCAAACACACAACCCCCCAAAACAACAGCAAAAAACCCCCAAAACACACAGAAAAATACAACTAAAAAAAAAACCAAAAAAACAAAGGAGCAGCTTCATTTTTTATCCTTGCTGAAATGTTTATTTGGAAGTAGCGCAGCAAGTTGGAATAGTGTGATTTGATTAGCAAGTCTAAATGTATTACCAGCAAGACAGAAACTATATTACAATTAGTGCTAATTAGTTGCACTGATTACTTCAGACTGCAATGCTTTTTGACAGATGTATTTCTATGGTGGAATATTGAATATTGTGCTTTACCCTYGTGGTGTTTCTTGGCTTTCCTTCTCATGACATCTTTGCCTTGTCATTGTTTGCTGATGAAATCTCCAGTGTGGCTATGGCAATTTGTGGCTTGGCAAATATAAATGGTCTCTTAAAAAGGAAGTTTAAACTGGGAAATTGTGATGTCTTTGTTCATAGAGATGCTTGGCAGTCCTAGAGAAGGTTTCTTGTTCTTCATGGRAACAGTCACAGCCCAACCCAAGCCCTGTCCTTCAAGTCTGGCTCAGCYTCATGTTGATGAACACATCAGGCTCTGACAATCATTCTGTTCCTTTGGAATAAATGGATACAATTTTGGATGATTTGCTTTTGGTGTATGAGCAATAATCCCATTATCAGTCATCCAGAATAAAGTGCATTATGGTATGTATTAATATAGACCTGTGCACMGTCTGTGAGCTGTTTGGGGACAGATAATCTAAAAATATGAATTTGTACAAGCCAAATGTTTTCCCAGTCTCTCCAAAACATGCATCTTATGTTCCTGTGCRTGTGTTTTGCTTGTTGTTTCAAAACAACAGTGGTCCACAGACTCTACAAAATGATATGATAGGTCACAGAAAAAAAGAATCATTTAAATGTGTGACACTCGTTAGCATGGCAGAAAAAGCCAGAGGTTTAGTATTTGGGATTGCCCGTGGAAAATAATGAAGAGGCCTTGGTTACTAAWACTGCATGGCTGGACACTTCATGGCCATCAATTCTTTTAGAAATTGTGTATTTCCAGCTTGATGAAGTTACAAGGCAAATTTTAAACATGAAAACTAAAACGTAGACTCTGTCTTATCATTTTAGAGATGGGGTGCTTTTGTCCTCTGCCMATAAGGCTGTATTTCTGGATTTTTCTTTTGCCAGATCACCTATTGGTASAGTCACTGCTCTGATAACACTACTGCATGATAACTATCTGATAACAATCTACTGCATGATTTTCCTGGATTGGGATGTCCTAGGGATCACTGTGTTACTTGTATCTTGTACAGTTCTTAAGGCTTGTAGTTAGCTTGAACTGTAAAATTGTGTAATTGTACAAGTAGGGAAGGATCTTCTTTGTGAAGAAATGTTAGGAGAGATTTGTTTGCTGAATTTTTTTTTCTCTGATGGTGGGATTCTGCCCTTCTGCAAAACTCTGAGCACCCTGGGTTGGTGCTTGCTGTCTTCTCTGGCTGTGGGACATTTCCATGGGGGAATGGACAGAGCCCAGAGCCTGCAGTGAGCAGAGTTCAAAAGAATCATCACAGAGGTTGGTACAAGAATGTCAAATGAAATCAATTTGAGGAGGAGAGAAGAAAGAGAGAGTGGGGAGCTGTGCAGAAGGCAGGAATGGAGGAGGCTGAGTGATGGCAGCTCTGCCTCCCATGGGCACTGCCTCCCTCTGAACAAACACTTTATCCCACTGGGAGCCCTCCTTCAGCATTACAGAAGGTGTCCCACTTAYTGTCCTCCAACTTCCTTTAATAAAAAGACTTTGCTTTTACATTTCCCTCTCTTCCTCAGCTCTCCAAGCAATTAATAAGCACAAATGAATACCAAATTCCCCAAGCCCTTGCTGTAGATAAGACTTGTCCCCCTTTTCTCTGTTCCCACATGGGTGAGGGAGAGGATGGGGTTTAAGTGGTGTGACAAAAGTCACAATAAACATTTGTGGTAAGGATGGGAAAAGTTCTTCTTACTAATGGGCCGACCCACAGAGAAGTTTTGCATTTAATAACACCTTGAAATCAAGATCTTATAGATACTTTTATGGATTTGGACCTTATTCTGAACAGCTGCACTGTCTTTGTGGTATCTACCTAGTCAGCAGAAGATGTTTCACTGCAATAATTATGCCCATGTGGTTTTGCAGCTGTAGTAAAAAAGAACTGCACAGTATCTTTTTAAATAGTATATGAGCTCTGCATGTTCCCAGTGCAAATGGAATATTTTTCTCTAGTTTGAATCTTAGAGGTTTATAAATGAGCTGGTTGTCATAATGAGTGGAAAGCCATCTGTGAATGCATGGCTTCCTCAGAGCATTTGTATGTAAACTACAACATCGTGACAACAGTCCATAGAAAACTTCCTTTACTGAAATTATAGAAGGTGGCAAATTTATTGGTCAGCTGAAACAGGAAATTTAAGTGAAGGAGAAAAAGGATAGGTGGAATTAATCATGCTACGAAGAGCTTTGAATATGGAAAAATTGAATTTTCAGAATTAAAGGTAACTTAAAATAAGGCTTTAGAAGAGACATAAGGTAACCTTCTGGCTGTCATGCTCAATCTGTCTTGATTTTGGCAGGTCACCTGCATAGGCCATTAAACTGATTGTCTCAGAATATATGCCTGAGATGGAGTAAACTACCTGATATTAATTTAAGAGAAGGTGATAATGGTATCATGCTGACCGTGTATATTTATAGTGATCACTGCTGGCAATTGTTTCTTTGAAAGCTGTGAAACCTAAGAGCATGAATTTTCATTACTGAAAAAAAAAAGATAGATGTCTGTGTAAAAATGAAATTAGGAGAGCTTTATACCAATTTATTAAAAACTGTGTTTTTAGAAACTATTATGTGGTTTCTTRCACTGATGAGAATGCTGTACTTGTTGCAGAAAGCTTTCAGAAAGCCTGGAAAAATCAAATCAGCTCAGAGCCCAACTTCACAGCTGCATCTTTTCTTAGTTACTTGGCCAAATGAGTCCCTACAGCACTCAGGAGTGCTGAAGTTAGATTGCACCTCATAGTTTGATCATTAATTTCTCTGTATACCCATATGTATAAATGTKTATATAATCTATATGTATATATGTGTATGGAATTTCAGCGTGAGCACAGAGCTTTAGCATCCGTGCAAATTTTTGTCTTTGAAACTGGCTTACAGARCATCCTTAAAATAGAAACCCCAATTGAGTTATTTTAAAACATGYAATTTTAAATTGTAAAGGCTTYATTCTACATAAATAATGCTTCTAAGAGTCTTTTGCCAAGAGGAAGTGAATGGGTATGAGCATTACAACCCCAGATAGCTGAGACAGCTCATCAAAGCAAAACTCTGAACCCTTCTAGACACAAGCTGCTGTCAAATGTACAGTGGAGTTCACTTTAAAAAGGGACAGTTTTCCCTTTGCTGCTCTAGTTCAGTTATAACATTTGTCACTATTTGTGCTCATGATAGATTCAGTAATTTTACTAGGTTTTGGAGCTGATAATGTTTCTTTAACTACAGTATTATAGGTCACACCATCTCTTATACAGCTGGTCACCCACAATAAATCTGTTTTTAAAACTCGTGTGAWGATTGTGGAATATATGACAAGTGTCTTATTAGATCTAATCTTTATATAAAACATACTTAGTGGTKTTCACTATATAATACTTGCCCTGTTGAATTTCAATTACTATCATAGTTAGGAAATTCTGATTTAAARTGCCATTCTAGGTGGAATGGAATGGTTTTTTAGAACTTGTTACTGGCTGTAGCCATTGGAAATAATGCAGTTATGTTTAAGCACTGAATATCCAACCACACACCCCAAAGACTCACCTGTATAAAACTGTTAGCAAAATATAGCTGTTTTTATAGATGCACCTGAGCAGTTCCTTTCTGGATGTTCTTCTGCAAATTCCCTATTTTTTTGTAGGAGAGCCGATCTGCTGCCTTGTTTTCCCAGCACAATGTAGCCACAYAAAGCATCATTGGCTTCAATTTCCTCCTGAACCTCTTTAACTTTAATCTTGCAGCCTCCTGCCCTCTCTAGTACTGCGTCCCAGTTATCAGGCAAGAGCAGGGGGTCACCAGGCTTTTCAGAATTTGATTAGTGCCCTTGTTATGAATAATTCAGATTGTTTGGTACCAGCACAAGTGATCCAAGTAGCAATTTGAAAAATCTGATTTAGGATTTAACATCACTGAAAAAAAAAATATTAATTAGTGCCTSTGCTGAGGGCTCTTGACTTTGTCCATTCATATTGATGAATTTAGTCCCAGTGAACAACAAGGTGGAAACAATCCAGCAAAAACAAGTGTTTGTGTGGCAGAGCCCATGTTCTGTTACAGATACCCAGCGTGCACATGCTCCACCTCTTTCACTGTGTGCCCATTTCCTTATGGACAGCAAATTCCTGAAAATCCATGTAGCTGTAATAACATGCTGCTGTCAGTAATGGAAGGTGTTCCTCAGGTGATCGTGTGCCTGTTATATAGTTTTGTGATCCTACAATGCATTAATTAACAGAACATTCTGCTTCCTTTGTTCTGTAAGAAATTGGAACTGGAGCAATCCATATTTGTGAGCAGGGCCTAGTTAATGAGAGTGAGTTTGCTTCTAATGTGAGTTGTTTCATTTTACTTTGCCATCAATTTGATACAAGCTTTTGCAATACTTCACCATTGAAACAGTGAAACAATACCTCTGCATGTTTAGGACAGTTTTGCTCTGCTTTTGTTACAGAAACAGTTTGGGGGTCACTGCAGTTATTGCACCTTTTTTACTACCTTGTCTGAACTTTGCAGTCTCYCAGGCAGTCTGTTACTGTTTTACACATCGAGGAACAGAGAAATCAATAGAGAGATTTTCAGGATTGCCCAACACTTTCCCCTGCTCTTATTGCTGCCTCGGTGGCCAGTTTTTAATATGGACACAGACACAGTTAAGGGGATAAAAGGGTTTTACCTCGGTATTTGAGATCCCAGGTGCACAACTTGATGGCAGAATGCACACCCGTGTATAGCACGGGTACAAGTTTTATAGATTTCAGGAATTAGCATATCTATCTAGGATTCTCCAATAAGATACAAGTTTTATAGGTTTCAGGAATTAGCATATCTATCTAGGATTCCCCAATAAGAAACTTCACAAATGCAGTAATGTCCCCCTATTCTAATGAATCCCCCCCAGATGAGGCCAAAGCCCAGGTTACACAAGATATTCCACAGAGAAGGCAAAACTGGATCCTCGGGTTCAAGATAGCACAGGGCACACTGAGCCCTTCCTCAGGGTGTTTTGTCTTTCTGCCCAGCAGAACTCCTAAACGAAGCTGGAATATCAGGCTCCATGAATTACAATCAAGGGCTAAAGGGGGATGCATAGAGGGTACAGAAAACATAAAAAGGAAAAGCAAAAATCATCAGGCATCATTGTCAGTGGGAACCCTTGGCCACTCTGGAAGATGAAGCACCCTTGCCTTGAGTCCCAGAGTAACATCACAAGGGTTAATCAGCATCAGCGTGCTGTGACTAAGAATAGCTTGGAAGTTTTCATGCTATGAAAACCTAAAAAGTCCAATTAGTAGATCTTTCAGAGAAAAAAGAACCTGCACTTGGCCTCTGATCATCTGTCTGGTGGCCATACATTGCCTCAGATGTTCCCAGACAGAGTCAGTCGTAGGTGCAGTCCTTTCTTCCCACCTGAAGAGCCCCAGACCTTGGAGCTTCAACTTGGATTCTGTTGAGTGGGGCGACCACAAGACAATTTCTAGTTTTGTAGAGCGGTGGTGTTTTGCACAATTCCTTTTTTATTGTGCCTCTCTTTGTTCCATTGGCTGTGGAGCCCAATGTCCTGGTCAGACATTCCCCTGGCAGTGCCTGCACTCTGCACACCCAACAATGTGCCAGGCTGTGTCCTTGTCAGCTGTATGCAAATCCTGATGTTAAATCAGTTTGGTTTTTATAGCCTGGTGACAGCAACAGCTCTCAATATTAAACACAAATACACGTACACAGTTACGGCAGTGATTGCTCTAGATGTTCAGCTAGTCATAATATTTGCACTTGGCGTGATAAGGAGCTTTGAATGATAATAGCATTATTGTAGGAGCTTGTTAAAGTGACAGTAACCCTGGTGTCACTATGGAGTGGTGCACTAATGCTTTCCTACAGCTTTCCCACAGACTGCCCCTCTCCATTTGCTGTGTGCAATGTGTGGAAAGARAAAGTGCTTGAGGATCTTACACAAAAACCTCTAAACTTCTTTTGGAGTTTTATCTGCTCTAAGGCAGCACTGAGACATAAATATGGTCATTAGTGGACCTTTTTTATGTGAGTCTTGTCCATTAAAATAATCCAGTTGTGATGTAGGATAATCAAGTCTCAATAGATATTGCCTTTATTTACTGACAGCAAGTRTTGAAGTTTGGAAGAGTATCAAGCATATCTTAATATGGAATTGCAACATTTAGCCCTGTTTAACTCTGTGTTCAAGGGAAGTCTGGCCTTTGCCATCCAACCGTGATTCCCAGTTTTCCTGTTCGTAGCACAAGTTTTGATTGATCCMATTTGTTTCAAAACACAGGAGGGCTTTTGTCCTTTCTTGTTTTTATTTGTGTTTGTGTGATCAGTTCAGGACAGAGTGAGGGCCTTAAGGGCCCTAGAAGTGAAACAACATGCTTTTGAGATGGTATTAGTATGGGAGATAATATGGTCTTTAAAGGAGGTCTCCAGGAGCAGATATGGAAAAAATTTGCATAAAAACCCACCCCCTACAGTGTGAATACAGTTTTATGTTTGGTAAATAAGCATTTTTGACAAGAATTGCTCCCAATTAGAAGCACAGGTTCTGGTTGAAYCCTTTCTGGAGCCCCTCCTTGGTACTCGCTGTGCTTTGTGTATCAAAATGTGTCTGTTCYTTAACTTTGGTAGCCAGGGAGAACCATGAGAGGATGGGCACTCCTGGAATGTGTTTGGTCTTTCTGCCTGGAGAAAAGGATAGGGGAAAGTACTGGAAAGGTTACAAATATTTGTGTAAAGAAAAAAACATTCCAGCATCAGGGTGACCTGATTTTCTGTCACATAACATGCTAAAATGTACTAGACAGATTGTACCACCTGCAAAAGTCATGATAGCATCAACTGTSGCATTTTAAAACAATAATGCAAGTGCAAAATCACTTTTTCCTTGTTGTATCTTCCTAAGTATTGTGGCAGTTCCTATAGTTGTCACTCACAGCTCAAGATTCTTTACAGAAATGCAGGCAGAAAAGGATTTATCCAGTCCCAGTATCTTACAGTCTACATTTCCTTAATTTATAATAAAAATCAGCACACAGGGTTAATGTGGTATGAAATAATACCATGAGGTACTTTTAGAAGGAACGGACTTCTAGACAWGTGTCTAGAAGAAGATAATATATTTTTGTATTAATAAGAAAATTAAGTTTAAATTAAGAAAAAGTGAAGTGTGTTGTTTGGAGTTGGGAAATGCCAATACTGAGACTCCAGTAAAGCCTAAGGCATTCTGGACTCTCTTTTGTTGAGGAGTAGTAGCTTGTCATGAAAACCCTGACAGGTAATTGTGCTGTGTGATTTTTTATCACGCTGTCTTTCCATGGGAAGTTTGCAGTCAGCACGTGCTGCTACAACAAGCCCTAGTTGGGTGAGCTCAGTGGAAACAGCACATTTTAAGCAAATTTATCCTGAGCACAGTGTTCTTTAATATCCTTCCTGTATTACCTTAAGGGGGTGATGCACTGGATGGGCAAGATTCAAAGCTTGGGGAAGCCAATTCTATTGATTGCAGAGTTCAAACCTCTTTCATGTTTATTTCTTAGAGAAGGTCTAAACAGATCTCAACAGATCTCTCTCTCATTTCCCTTCCTTCAGGGCAGAGTGAATGCCTCACTCCAGTGGCCTCACCTTGAGTACCCCGGGCAGTTTTGAACACCACAATATAGGAAAGTTAGAGAGTGAAATGGATGCCAGGATGCCAACTGGAGAGGAAAGGGATGGTGTCAGAGATGCCAAGAGCTGTAACTTTCCTTGGGAGGTCAACAAGAGTTGGGATCAGGTAGGCACTTTATGTAGAAACATTGCTGTTTTCCAGACACCACAACTCCCAACATCTCTTGATGGTTTATATATCTTTGTTTACTGCTGCCTTCGTATTCACCTTTTGGTAATTCCTGACATCTATGAGTGGTCAGCCCAGTGACAGTCTGTGATGATTATAGCACCCYGCTCAGCTTGTGATATTTTCAGTGGTGTATTATTGTGTTAGTGCAAAAGGAAGCACAACTTGTGAAGTAGCTGCTGCTTTGAGGAGAAAGCGGGGAGAGAGGTACATAAATTGTACCAGCAGGTTAAGCTTAGAGCCACTGCGTGGCAGTTGTTTGTGGGCAGGTGATAGGAATCAGGCTGAAAWTCCTGTGCAAGGAGAAAAGAAGGCAGGACTTTGTCATTTCAGTGCCTCTCTATTTACAGTGTGCCCTTGGGTCTGTTGTCCTGCCTGTGCATTGTCTCCCCTGAGGAGATTGGCTCTTCTTACTGCTGAGCTTGTGGGGCAATGTCCTTCCTGAAGTGCTTCAACTCTTGGTCAGCCCTGAAGTGCTCAGGTAGTTAAACTAGATGACTGTGAAAGGTTTCTTCCTTCCAACAGCAACAAAAAAATCTATTCTATCCTATAAGGTGTTGTTGAATAACCCCTCATTCTGTGGAACACAGAGTAAGAGAAGATGCTGATRTCCATAGATCCTTACTAGAGGGCTCATGCCCAAATTTTGTGAACCAAGCTCATGTTTGTCTTTGTCTTCAGCACGAAGACAAATGTGTTTTTGTACATGTGTGAAAGGTGGGGCTCTCCAGTGGCTCTTGTGGTTGGAGGAACAACACAAAACACTGCAGCCCAACACTGCATCCACCTTCCATGATCTCATCCCTGACTGTGGGCAAATGTTCCCATCTGCTGCTGAGGATGCTGGAGCTCTGCTTTCATGGGATAGTGTGGGAATGCTTTGTGTGTAGGAAAGGCTTCCACCCAAGTTATTGTAGCATGCTTTGCTTTCCCTTTAATTATGGGAGTTACCTAGCATGTCTCGAGTTTTGTGGGCACATCTTTTCTGTAGATAGTGAATTCCATCTCTTATACAAAAGAATAGAAATAAAGATTGAAGAACGTGTTATGGCTGGGAATGTATTGATTGAAAGGGGAGCAAAGCCAGAGCATTTATGCTTTTATTAATGATACTGACAGTTCAGTATGAATGGAGAATGGCTCTAGGTTTGCAACCATTATTGATTATTGTCATTTTYGGTATCGATTATCTTACCACTTGGAAAAAAAATTGTCCAGAAGCTCCTTGGGAATGCCAAGCAGAGCCTCTGGCCTGCCTTTCTGYTCCTGCAGGGAAGATTGAGCTGCTGCTCATGACCAAACAGAGCCCTGTCAGCTCTGTGGTTGGGCTTTTAGTTCAGTGGTGCTGGTGGCTGGGCTGTCCTCCTCCTGCATGGCATCTGAGTTCATTGGCTTTCATTCCAGAAAGGAAAAACCCATATCTGTTCTGAACTTTATTTCCTATTGGCTTCCCAATATAAATTTCTGAAAGGTATGGGGCTGAATCCCCATATCTTAGATGGAGAGCCAAGATTAATGGTAGTTATTTGTCAGTTGATAACTTCTGAAAAAAAAAAAAAACGTATTTATCACACATTTCTACAATGAATGTTGTATAAAGCCATGCATATCATGACTTGGGACAAATGAGAATATCCGTGATATGAGCTAACAGAACTGAGATACAAAATACAYAAAACTCCTTTGAAAATCTCTGTATTTCAGCAGCTAGCAGTACTGACCACTCAAGGCATTTGTAAGACTGAGGCTATACTCAGATTGGGGAGCAAAGAAAAGGTGTGTTTTAAAAACAGCAGCAAAGTCCAAGGCACTCTTCAGTAGTAGTGACATGGAATTTTGTAAAGGAATTTTGAGGGTGGCTGTTTCAGAGGAGAAGAAAACCCCACAATTCATGTCTGCTGAGRTCACTGCACCTCCATCAACCCCTGGGAGAGCAAAACTGCCTGGAGCAGCTTTGGAGGTTTTATAGAGAGCATTCCAGTGACTGGGCAGTAWTTGTCCTTTGTCTCCTGCATTGAAAACAAAACAATAAGATTTCTGGAGAAGAAAAAAAATTCTTCAAATGCCTGGGATTTTTTCAKAGCCTTTTGCAGCAAGGGCATTTTGCTGAAGTGGTGCCAAGTGTTGAATTTTTGCCTAATGGAAGTTTTCCTTGAATCCAAGAAGATAACCTGTTTCCAGTAAATACCAAGAGAGACAAAAGCAAGCTATTTTTTCCCCTTGGTCAACTTCTGCTATATCTTAAGGTTTCAGTTTTTCCACCTCTTCTGTTTTGATTAGTATGGAACATCTCATTCCACAGTGGATTATTATTTTTTTTTTTTTAAGAACAAAGACCCCCTCTGACCTGGATTTGGATGCATCTGTGACAGCCGACTTCACTGGCTGCCAGCTGAGCATAGTGCATTTAATTGATGAAATAATAATGATGTACCGTGCCTGAACTTGCTCTGACGACCACTTGAAGCAGAAGCCGTGGTAAATCAGGCTGCAGCACCCTGGTTTGTCCACTCACTTGGTGCATGGAAAAGACCAACTTCCAGTGGCATCCCCACAGGCTTGCTTCATCCCATCCAGTACTCTCCTTCCTTTAATCAATTGCCTAATTAAAAGAATCTCTAACTCATTTTTTTAAAGAGCAATGTTTTTATGCATCCTCTTAACTGCTCAGTGCGTTAAGATTATGTTTAGAATCAAGGCTTTGTTTTCCCTTTTCCCTTATATCATGAGCTTTTGGAATTAAAATGTCACTAATTGCTGAAATTGATATGYCTTCACATGCCTTTAATGCTGTGTTCCAGTGTCCAGCAGCATTATGACAACATGTCTGTAACTGGAAATTGGTTTGTCTGTGCCTGAACTGAGTGAAATAGAAGCAAACAGTCAATATTATTATTATATATATAAAATAATATATAATTATACTATTTTAACTTCTTCTTCTTCTTCTTCTTCTTCTTCTTCTTCTTCTTCTTCTTATTATTATTATTATTATTATTATTATTATTATTATTATTATTATTATTA
The DNA here is from genome assembly GCF_030028575.1 of Malurus melanocephalus. Lineage (NCBI taxonomy): Eukaryota > Metazoa > Chordata > Aves > Passeriformes > Maluridae > Malurus > Malurus melanocephalus. Next base: position 72,674 of record NW_026623796.1, on the reverse strand, counting down.
TATCAAGAGTGAATATTATTGACTTAAAATTGATTTCTTATTGGTCTTGTTATCTCAGACAGCGTATTGGGATGAATGAGGCATTCCCCATAACCATGCAGCTTCCAGTTTACAGCATTTTTTTGGCAAATRTAACCTTGTAATACAAAAAAATACCTGTGTTACTCCACTGCTTTTGGTTTCCTACAAATCCTGTAAAAATGCCAAGAGAATCCTAATAGGGACCAAGTGCCAGCTGTGATCGAGTCTTGCCCTTCACACAAACCCTCCAGCCTGTGCAAACTCCCTGCTAGGACACCCTTTATCAGAGCATCTTGCTTATTTATTATTCTCCACTCATCACCGTGGTTCCCTGAGAATACAAAGTGAAACCAGAGGATTTTGAGATGCTGCCTCAAGTCTGTCTGATTTTCAGTCAAGGAATTGGGAGAGAAATGTAGGTCACTTTAACACGTTGCTTCTCCCTGGTTTTCAGGCTRTGGTGCAAGTTCAAGCAGCCTTCAGGCCACTGTCAGCTGGAAAATTAAAAGGGTGGAGATTCTGCYTTGCTGAGTGTATCTATGAGCTAAAACTGTAATGAGGTGCATTTTTCAAGACACAAAATAAGTTAACAGTCGATGGAAATATCACAGGATCCATAATGCTTCCCATGTTTTCTGCACCGAGCAGTCTGTTTTTAAATCAGCTGAAATAGAAGTTTCAGATTTGGAAAAAGAGAGTTTGGAASGGAAAGGCTGGCAGAGTTTGGACAATGGCCTTAGCATGGAGTTGAGCTTTAATTTTTGTAAAAAAGAACCGGATAATGAGCAGGGATAGGGGAGCAGAGGGAAYAAGATGGTGCAGGAACCAGCAAGAAATAATAAACACCTCCTCAGCAGAGAGGACACTCAGTGCTCAAGGAGTCTCATGTCTCACTTTCTGATGGTATGAAATCATCTGTCTGAACCCGAGGACCTTAGAAAACAAGTTTTTGAAGTTTCTATTTGGTGTTTGTATTGAGTAATGGAGAATCAGGGAAATCAGCAAAATGCCTTTAAAGCACTTCCRTGGTACCTGAAGGGATTCCTCCCTGCTTTCCTTCCTGTTAAGCCAGGATGTGCCTCTCCACTGACTGAACAGGCTTCTAAAAATCTACACCCTGCCTTAGAATGCCAGAGGGATGACAAAATTACAGAGAATAGATAGAAAAACTTTAGTCAGATTGAGATAACCACGGCAGAGAGGAGGGGCAGGGGTGGGGGAAGAAAAGCAAAGCTTCTGCTAAAATTGTACCTTAAATGCAAAGAAATGGTGTTTATATGAAGTGACAAGGGATCCATATCCACAGGTTACAATAATGCAGTTTTTAAATTGAGTTTTTGTGGCAGACTGGCTGAATAAAATTGCTAAGTTGTGCTTCAGTTGTGTAGTAAGTGGTGCATGTGGTGTGAAAGACAAGCTGCAGTGTGATAACAGACTATCTCCTCCATGCACAAAGAGTTCTCTATTCTGATTCTCTCAACAGCAGGTGCTGGTAAATATTGGTCCAAGCTGCTTGATCATTAGAATTTATTGTGTTGGTTAATCAGACTGASTTTAGGCATTCTTTCTGACTGAATTTGCTTTTGGAGACACTCCTGTGGAATTATTATCCTGTGTCCTATTGGCATGAGGTGCAGAATTGCTGGGGAGTCAGATGATGTGTAAGGGCATAAGTGAGAGATTTGGGTTGGTGAGAATAGAATCCTCTTTTGCTTCTTTCTGGACTTTCAGGGTCAGTTCCAGAAGTGAGCGTCTCTAATCTGAGTTTTTGGCAGGACTAGAAACAGAAAGAATTCTGTCATGGTCCATTGATCACCCCAAATTCATTTGAAGAAATTTTGGCTGGTGTTTGTCATGGGATTGGCTGTCCCATGGCTCTGCAGTTTTTCCTACTATAGTTTATAGCCATCAACAAAACCTTCTGGGTTGTGGGGTTTTGTTTTTTTTTTTTTTTTTTTTTTTTTTTTTTTAATTTTATTTTTTTTTAAGGTCTGCTGATTGTTGAAGTGACTAAGTGGGAAAGTCACTTTTCTCTGTTGGCAGACAGGGATTATAATGAAATGAAACAATCTTTTACTGCTTGTGATTTAACCCAAGTGTCATACCCAGACCAAAGCTCTGATTTAAAATGCTGGGACTCTGAGGCTCTCATTGCTGGCAGCCCTCATGATTTTATCACAGATCTTTGTGGTAAATACTTTTCAGATTAGGGGTCGGCTTTTTTAAGCAAACATTAAACTTCTATTCTAAACAAAGAGAGGTTTTTAGCTCCCTTGATGGTGGAGAAAAGCTAAAAAAATCAATCAATTTACAGGAGCCCTCCTGTAAGTAAGCTTCTCCCCCTCCTTGCCCATACACTGAAAGATTGTAATTTGAGGTTTTTAGGCTTTTAACTCTCAATTAAATCAAAGATAGGACAAGGACCTTGTAAAATTTAATCTCTATTTTCATACCAGCTTGTACCTTCACAGCCCATGTGATGATTCCTTKGAAAGCAGTGTAAGTGGTAAGATTCTTTTGAAAGGAAAGAAAAGTTTCTAAAATCCCTGGAAGAATTTAGCTATATTGTCTATTCTGAAGGCTTCCCTGAAGTGGAAATAYGTTAGTGAGAAGACATGAAATAAAGCTATTTGTTTTCAAATTGCAGTCACAGCCACAGCAATTTACTGCATCCAGCTTGCTGTTTTGCCTCTGATGTTTGGAGAAATAAAATCCTTTTAAGATGTAATTTCCAGAGTACTCTTGGTAGTATCTGCARTGATTCTGGATATATTAGGAAATACTGGAAAGTCAAGATTAGGCATTCTTGGTGCCAGTCTGGAGGGAACTTCATGTCAGAATTCATGTCCCTGCCAAGTTGGTGGTGTTTATTCTGGGGATGGTAACTTGAAAGAGTATTGAGTGAGTATTTCAATCCTGAATTCTTAAAAGCAAAACTATTGATAAGAATTTGAGTGTGGAGTGGCCCATAAMAGCTACAGAGGAAGGGTATTAAAGTGGGGCAGGCAAACAGGAAAACTCCACTCAACCTCCCACAATTTGTGGTTCAGGAACTTCCTGAGCCAGAGGTTGTTTTTGGAATGTCTCTGTCTTAGTCCTTAACAATGCCTTTATTTAAAATTCAAGTAATCATTTGCCTGCTTGAACTTGAAATAATTTTAGAGTCGTATTTATATTGAGGGTCAGGGATAACTCCAACTGTAAGTGTGAATCACTACAGGTAATGTGTCTAGCTCTGCTCAGARACACAAACCTGTCTCTGCTGCCTTCCTACACTTCTCTGCAGCGTTCCTGAATTTGCTGAGAGCTTTTCCAACCATTTGCAAAGCGTGGGGGCATCTTGGAGCAGTTTGAGGTGACAGAACTGGGCCAGCRATGCAGTGAATGTAAACACGCAGACAACCCGTGAGGCAGCATCAGGTCAGGCTGCTAAATCATCACTTGACCTACAAATCCTGGAACAGCACTTGTATCCAACCACACAGGTGTGGTGCAGCCCCTCCTGCCTCTTCCCATGGCTGTGATCAGAGAAATGGAGCAGTGGGGAGTTCCTGGGTCACCCAAAGGAGCAGAGCTGGTGCTCTGTGGTTCACCACTGCCCTAAATCAGCAGCAAATCACTATCACTGAGATTTGATTCTCTTCTGACACTGATGCTGAGGAGGCAGAGTTCCCCACGGTGCTTGGGGCAAAGATCCAATCTGGCTGTCCATTGTTAGAGCTGGGGTTTCCACATGGGATCATTAATATGTGCATAAATGTAAACAGCACACATGGATTTATAGRGACTCACGTTCAAAGTGCAGATAAAAATCGATCTCTGAGCAGAGAGAAGGCTCTTCAGCTATGGGCACAGTCTTATTTTCAAATAGCTACATATATGAAATTACTCAAATCATTAACTAACTGGGCAGCTTTATGAGGATGAGCATATGGCTACAAAATCTCTTCCTCTCTTTTTCTGCTCCCCCCTCCCCCCAGTGATAATCAGTCTGTGTTTAGACCTGGAAATTCAATGCACCATAAAAACTGTTAGAGTTCTCTGGTGCTGTGAAGCCTAAAATCTTTGTGGTATCAAGCTTGTTATTCTACTATGCCAATTTAATAAAGATTTGAAATGGTCTGGTTCAAAAATTTGAAGAGAGAGGTTTCTAAGTGAAGACCAGAAAAGTTTTTTTCTTTGGCACAAATGCTTATCACAGGACCCACCAATTGCAGAGATTGTGATGGAAAATGGAGACAAAATTTCAGAAATATTTTTGTTRAGAATGCTTGTTTTTCAACCAGATCTTTACACATTAACAGAAAGCAAAGTTTGATAACTGTGTGCTCTGCAATGGCATACAAAACACATGGATTTCTGAAAACTGCTGGAAGAGCTAAGAAGCAGTGGAGAAGCCCCATTTTTTTATGTGGAGAAACCCGATTTTTCAGGAGGAAGGGATTTCWGTGTAAATTCTGCCTCATCAGGCAGCTGAAGTGCACATTTTTGTTCACCTCAAACAGTGCTAACAAAAGGWTTTTAGCATGATCATTAAAGGGGAGCAGTAACTTTGCTGTTTGTTTTCTTCTCTAGAAACAGCCAAAAATTATCTGTCCTCAGTTGATGAACTCYTATGTGGCCAAAAGGTTAGAACTGAATGCCACCAAAATGTTTCTGGTTGATCCCCCTCTACCTGTGTAATGGCTTTTATGTAAATAATCCAGCCAAGGTCAAAGGAGTGAGAATTAACCCTGATCACCCTGGAATGAGAACCCGGGAAAGCAGGGAAAGGAACTGACCCCTGGTGTTTAAAATCCACACTCTGAGAGTGGCATAGGACGTTTTGCCTAATGAAGTAACCCCATATCTTCTGAAGAGTAATAAAAAGTGATAAATACTGATATTTCTGTCRTTAAATGATATCGTAACTGGAGCTAAATCGCCACCTGCAATGAGTAAATTAAATATTGACTATTTCATTGACTGTTGGATTTAATTTGAAGCAATCATGCAGGAGGTATAATGGCACAGAAGATGAGTGACTATTTAATCTTGGCTGTCATCCCTGTTAAGTGTTGAATAATGAGAAAAATACGCACTTGACAGAATAAGGGAGTTGACTTCATCTTGGGTTTCTGTGTCAGGATTTCCACTTCATAAATTTATAACAAAGCTGTTGGGAACAGCTGTTGTTTCAGGCGTGCCTCCCTTGTAACATGGCAGGATTTGGGGTGCTCTGTCTACATCACATCCAACCTGATTCTCCAGCAGAAACATTTGTACAAGCTAGCCAAGGGAATTTTCCAAGAGCTCTACCACAGGACAGCTGTGCCCATCAAACATTCTGTCCCATCAAACATTCTGCCCCATCAAACATTCTGTCCCATCAAACATTCTGTCCCATCAAACATTCTGTCTTCTCAAGCTTAGCTTGGAAAGGAATAAAATTGGTTTTCCCTTGGCACAGATGCACACACAGTGTCTTCTCTTTTTGGCTTCCTACTTTGCCAACTCCATTAAAACCATCACCTCTTTTGCAGAAAGTTTTGTTGTTTCTTGGGAAATGGTCCCTTGTTTAAAAAGGAAAAAGCTTATTTCCCGTGGGGTTATGAGCCTTTCATCTCACAGTGAAATCAGTGGTSTTTTAGGTGCTCAGCACTATTTAGYATCCAAACAAGTCRTGTTCACCATMATTTCCCAGTTTTTGCTCTTCCAGAATTGTTGGATTTCTAAGGGACAGCAAAGAACATTCTTTACAAAGAATAGGCACTTGATCTTTTGACATGCTTAAAGCCCCGAGATCAGATAGAATTTTAAAAAAAATTTTTTTGAATGAACTTATTTTTTAAAATCTTCTCATCCTTCTATTTGAACGGATATTTCTGGAGTGTGGAACAGACRAAGGTTCTTGTTTGCACAATGCAACCATTTTTCTCCCTGGCATTCACATTTCTTCATGAAATGGATAATCTCTCAGCACTGCATTCAAGCTCTCTGCAAAGCAGCAGGTGAATGCCCTCATCACTTTGTATGATGAAGTCTGCTCTAAGATGGTTAAATTGAAAAAGCAGCTGTCATACACAGGCAAGCACAGAAAGAACTCTTTAAAGCTAGACAGAACCATTTTAYACCTTCTGGGTTTTAAAAATTGCTGTAGTATTTGTTTTCTCCTGCAAGTAAGATTTTCAGGTCTAAGTGGTCAACTCCTGAGCCTGAGCTTCCAATTTTGCTGTTTCCACTGGCACCAAGTCTGGTGGCTTTGGGGGGCATTTTGTAACTGTGGCCCCACTACTGTAGGGATAATCCTTCATGCAACCACCCTGGCATCAACTTCATCAGAATTGGCCCTGGTTTAGACAAATTCAGGCCCTTCAGATCCTCTTTAGAYTGAAATTTGTGCTTTAGGTGGTGGAGAAAGTGGCAAGGAGTGATTGTCCCCTGTGACACTGGGCTGGGCACTGGTGAAGCCACACTGCAAATATTGAGCTGGAGAGAATCCAGAGAARGGAAAGGAGCTGGGAAGGGTCTGGAGCACCAGGAGCAGCTGAGTGAGCTGGGAAAGGGGCTCAGCCAGGAGCAAAGGAGAAAACTTTTGGGGAAAAGGGGAAAACTTCTGGCTCCCAACAACTCCCAGACAGGAGGGSGCAGCCAGGCAGGGGTCAGRTTCTGCTTCCAGGGCACACGGACAGGAGGAGAAAAAATGTCATCAGGCTGTGCTCAGGAGGGTCAGATTGGAATTTCTTCACTGAAAGGGTGCTCAGGCCTTGGCAGGGGCTGCCCAGGGAGGTTTGGAGTGTCCAAGCAAGGCCTGGAGGTGGCACTGAGTGCTCTGGGCTGGGACAAGGTGGGGAYGGGCACAGGATGGACTCGGTGWTCTTGGAGGTCTTTTCCAACTCATACAATTCTGTGATTACATCATTCTGTGACATGCTGTGAGTTAAACTCTGAAATACTTCACATTATCTYCTTGTGTCAATTAAACTAATCTGTAAATCATGGAGGCACCACACTGTAAAATTCCATGTTTTCCATTGGAGGAGTCCAGCATGGGAACCTCATCCCCATCTATGAGCAAAGGTTCCAAATAAAATTTGTACTTGGCTTTGCTCACCCAGCTGGGTCMTGAAACGAGGAATGTGGATCTGAGATCTTCAAATAACTTCATACATGTGGTGTACTTTCTGTAAAGCTGCTCCTGGCAAATGTTTAATAAGCCTAGAGGGAAAAAAAGTTTAAAAAGCCCCCATAGATAATTCGCTAATTGAATTAATCATGTTTGCAAAGGTAGGCATTAGAAATGACAGCTCTAATTTAAATGGAATTTAGTGATGACTGTAAGAATAAAATAGAAGGGCAGAAAGCTCACAAGTGTGACATGTAAATAATTAATTCATGCAGATAAGAAAAAGTGGATCAGACTGTTTGTCTACCCCATGTTTAGCAGTTCTAAGTGAATCTTCTKCATGTTGGACTTTTGAGTTTGACCACAGTGCCACAGCTTAGATTTATTTTCAACATGATAACTCAACTTCTGTAGAGAAAATGGTAGCTTGAAAACTGGCTACAAAAATAATATATTAGAATATGCYTTCCTTTTCTAGAGCACGTAATACCTATGAAACAATGTAAGGCAATTTTTAAAGCAGCCATACTGAGATTTAGTGATCCTGGGAATGAAAAGCTCTGCCATTAAAGCAATTCAGCTACTGGCTGACAAGAAACAAAATGTGAACCTGTCAACACTGTTTGCAGTGTAGGTAAAGACTGTGCTGGCCCTGATTTGGAGCAGCAAATSGAGAAGCTGTGCATTTCTGAACATTGGTACCAGAGTTTTATTTTTATTGATCCATTTGGACAAAAAATGTCCCCATTTTAATGAAAGCGTGGTTGGACCTTGTGAGTGTGCTGGTAGCCACAGGTCAGCTGAAGAGTTGTGTTCTGACAATTGAATCTGAACTCATTTATTACCTGGTAACCCATGACAGGGAAGCCAGAGACAGAAAAATGTACCTTTTATTATGCATCTGTTACATTTTATTATATCTTCTTTGACTTCTGTACTTCACAACTTAATCCTGATGTTATGACACAACTGAGGCCCAAAACCTCTGTTTGTGGCATCATCTGAACTCTCTTAGTAGATGTGGTAATACAGTGTGATAATACAGTTCTGCTGTGCTGATGAGTATCTCCAAAGTGGCTTTGTCTGGATAAATGCTTATGATCTTTTTAAAGTTTTGTTTGATCAGGCAACTTAATGACATTGGTTTCATATATTTAATASTGGCCTCAAATCCACCCCAGAGTTTCAATTTAAGGCAGTGTTTGAGGGCTGGAAGTGGCCAGACAGTGTAAATCAGGTTGAGCACTGWCCTCCTGCACATGCTGAATTTCACTCTTTATTTATCTGAAATGCCTTTGAAATCCTTGAGAATTYGTGTGCAAATTGAGAAGGAAACAACAGACAGAGGACTCGGGGGAATAAATTCAATGAAAGATTTACTCAAAGACTGATTAAAGATTTTAGAATTTTATCTTGCCCAAGATCTTCTGTATGGGAAAAGTATCAACAAAAGAAATTCCCCATCAGTAAGACTGGTCTTCTCTGGATTACATTACTCCAAATTGTTCAGCAATTCCCACAGGGAAGACCTACTCCATTTGAGAAACATTCCCTCCAGAAAACATTCAGGGGTTTTAATTGCATTAAATGAAATGCACTGTGGCTGGATTATGTTTCGAGACAGCTGATTAATTAATAAATTAGATCAGCTAAAAGGGAATGAAAGTGAAAATGAAAAAAAAAAAAAACCACTAAAAATACTAACTTATAATGCAATTAGAACACAAAGAAATACATTTGCTGTCTTAATTTGTATAAAGTGAGGCTGCTGAGTTTTGTCATTAGTCTGAAATACAYGGATTGTGGTGAAATACATAGAAGGTGATGACAAACAATTCAATCCTGGAGTGCAGCTGGTTTCAAATGACCAGCAGGAGAATTTCAGGCAGGATGAGAGAACCTCAGTTCAGAGTGTTTCACCAGCCAAATAAGCCAAAATTCTGGTTCTTCAGTGAGCAAAGACCTCTCACTTTCAGTTCTGAATGCAGGATAAGGTGTTTACACCTCTGAACTTTTCTTTAGAGTCTGAGTATCTTCCTAAAAATCACTTTGCTTGACAGTGTTTCCCACACCTTATTGTCCCATCTACCATGAGGATCCCTAAACGTTTTGAAGCTTTAACAGATAAAAACTTCTTGTTTTTTTCAAGCTGAAAACACATTTCAGAAGTGTGATTTCCAGATCAGCTGTGGATTGCTGGCACARCTAGGGAACCATAAATTTGGGCCATTTTCTTGGGAATTAGAGCTAGACCCCAATCAGAAATTGTTTAACAGATATAGGAGCATATTTTTTAATTGTATGTTTTAAAAGCCTTGGAGTAAATATAGAGAAAGTGTGTTCTTCAGTCAAAGCAAATGATTTATTCTGTGTACTAAATTCTGTGAAAAGAAATGTAAACTTAGTGTAGTTCCTAAATAAGCTAAAGCCATCAGGGCAATCACAAAGAAGTTTCTGTGGCTTTGGTGTTTCACAAATGGATTGCAGGCTGCTCTGCTAAGGAATAAGAATGAAGCAGCATAAATCAATTGGTTTTTTTTCTGATGGGGACACTGCAATTTTGGGTGGGAATCCTTTCAATCACATCAGCTGCTCTTCCTAGGAAGGGTGTTCATAGAGAAGTGAGAGTTTCTCTAAGATCTCTTTAAAGTTCTTCATTTTTTCACATTGTTTTGTGTCTTTCTTGCTCTTGGTATTATTATATCTGTGTTGTACCTCCCTGATTCATCATTTGGATTGTTCCAGTTGCTTTGAAGGCTTTTTGAACCAAGGTTTGCTTTTCAGTGCTGCTGGGGAACCTTGGTGCCCTCCTTGGCCATCCCCCCAAGAGCAGGGAATTCATTCTTGTCCTTGTGAAAACAAAGCTGTAAAACCAGCAGCAATATTTAAATTCATACCACTGAAATGTGAAGCCTATCTGGAAATAGTCTTGGCTACCATGAGAATATGATGACAGAAATTAAATGAGTCACATTACACTGAATTTCTGTGTCCCATGCTGCTGAATTCCATGGGGCACATGCAATTTTTTGTTCATAGGTCAAAATTTAGGTATCTCTCTGTTAAGACAAAGAGAGGAAAGTCAGAGAGGTAAATAACCATAAATAAACATTTCTCCATGAAAAGACCCATCTGGACAGGTTTTTGAAGTAACATTTACACTTCAATGGCCTCTGATCATCACTCTTCAGTGACTTCCTGTATATTATGGTGAAGAGRTACAAAATTAGTTTTTCTGTTAATTTCCTGGTGAGAAATTATTTGAAGGTTTGGGGACTCTGGGGCAGCATTTCACAGAAATGTTTCCTTTCTCATAGATTACATCATGGTTACATCACAGCAACCAAAAGGCAAGAAAATGCCTTTCTAATCTGGCTATTTTCTGATATTTTCTGTTATCTTCCAGGTCAAAAAGCATTTGACCTCTCTTCAAACTCAGGTCAYTGTTACTAAGGGGACTGCCTTACTTGAGGTCTGCCTTTTGCCTGGGAATTAGCACTGGAAACTTCTGAATATTGTTGATTTTACACACATCTTCAACCACTGTTCAGATGCCTTCAGCTGGTTGTGGATGATTTGAATGGAAGGGGAGTGATCTCAATCTCTTATCCCCAAAGAATTAATTAATCTGTAGGTTTTATATTGGAAATAAGGGACTGATTTCTTAGCATGCATCTAAAAACCTAAAATGAAAGAAAAAGAAAAGGTTGCAAATGGAAAGAGAATGTTTTTGTTTCCGTTCATGTTGCAATAGAAGTAAAAAGTAGAAACAATCACAATAGCCCCCAAATGTTTAAATATATTTACATTTTARCCTTTTCACAGTATGGCTGTAGTGTAACAATGACATTTTATCACTAATGACATTACAGCTGCCTTGAGAAAAAATATCATGTAAACAAAACACTGTGAGCTTTATTTTTGCATGTTCATTAACAAATGAAAACTTTMTTCAAACTAATTCCTTCTTTACTTTCTGGGAGTGGTAATATTGACAATTAATGTTGCATTTTGCAGTTTGCATTTGTCTCTGGCCTACACATGTATAGCACTGGTTRAAATAAATTGGCTTCTAAATCAATTTAATAAAATCATTGCAATCCTGTTGTGTGAACGTTGTTAAAACTGAATGAAGCTAACATGATATTAACCATTCTTAAACCAATTTATGTGTCCTTGCTTRGAAGCTACTTCAATTTAACTAAATTGATTTAGAAACTGATTTAGTTAAATCGGTATAATTTCTCTGTGTGTAGACCTGACTTACATTCACCATAAATTACTGAAAGGATCAGTTTATCTAGTCAGGGCAGATCATTCAAAGGTASAAATTATACAGCAGGATTTGAAAGCCTCCTTTGCCAAACACTTSATAGGATTCTCTGGTTCTTTGAGATTAAAACAGTTATTGACCCTTATTTTCTTTGATAAGAATAAATGTGAATCCACATGCCAACAGTCTGAAATAGAAAGGCAGTAATACTTTGCCTATGGAAGTGATGCAATTCATGCAATTGAAGAAGCCACTCATTTTTGTCACTTAGGAAAACAATTTGCAGAGAACTGKGATTTTTACTGATTTCATTAGGAAACATGGATTTAGTTATAGCAAAAGTGGACCTGGCTCCTATAGGATGATCAACAATTATGAGTCCTGTCATTCAGACCAAGGCAAGTTCTCAAAAGTAGTCAGGAATTTTTCGTTTAGAAAAAGAGTTGAGTGGYTGGAAATAATGTTTTTGTTGGATCCATGTTTGCTAAAGCTCTTGTCCTTGAGAATGTTTGTAGAATCCTGCCTGACATTGATACCACAGCAGAGCTCTACCCCACTTTCTGCATGTTAGGCCTTTCATTTATTTGTTAGGCAAGAAAACTTAGAGATGTATAGATTCTGTTGTGAGTTTTTCCTCAAAAGCAGCTCATCATTGTGTTAAAAAAAGTGTTCCTTCCATGAAAAGGGTGGACAATTAATGCATTTATTATCTTTTGTCTCTTAATTGGAACAGAGGGGTTTTTTCTCTATCAGGAGGAACATCTATTTAAGGAAGAACTAATTTAGCATTAAATATATTTAGTGCCAGGACTTAATAGAATCAGTAAAAAATCATCTAATACAATAATATTTTAGGCTAGTTGGAAAAAGCGTCAGAATGTGAAGTAAGCATTGATATARCAAAATCCCAGCAGAGCACATTTAACATGAAAAGCTGACTAATAAAATTCCTGCTTTGGCTAATAATTTTTCAAAGCATTAATACTGCAGCTAGTGTGTGGAGTCTTCCACTGTTAGCATTATGAATTATTAGAACTCTAGAAATGTATTGTAAATAAGTTATAAATGTGAGTATGTTCCAAAGGATCTTTATGTTTCCTTTCATTACAATGAAAAATTTCACATAATTAAGAACCTGACTTCTACTGCCCAAGAGGAATAATGCTTAAAGGTAGATATGAAAAATGATGCTGAGTGTGTAAACATGGAAACACAYTTTGAGATAAATCTTACTTCCAAATCCACCCTGTCAAGCACCATCTGAATTCATATTGCATGGAGAGGATATATCAAATGCTGCATCCATCTCCCTGCAAGCAGAGAATATAATGTAAAAGCAATCCCAAACCTCATTAGATATTACAATTTTTTTTTCTGAAGGCATGTAGTTCACAGTGTCTTAGGAAAGTGCATTAGCTGTCAGGCTTTTTGAATGCCTCCTAATAAAAGTGCCAGCTGCCAACAAGCCTCTCCTCCCCCTCCTCAGCACGCAGCCTTTACAGCATGGGTTTTATCAGATGTTCCAATTCAACTAGAAGAAATTAATGTAGAAATTTGGAATTTTCAGTTTTGGAAAATTCAGTTTTGGAAAATTCAGTTTTGGAAATCTGACAATGGGAAACAGAGATGTCAGTGTGTTCTGCTGTGTCTTTCGTTCCAAACATGAAGAAGTGAGTGTAGCCACAGTCTCAAAACAGTCAGGGCAGTGTAGCTACACTTTTTAGGCAACAAAGAGCAAATACGAAAAACAGCTTTACAAATGATACTTTACTTTTTAAAATGGCTGTGTGGGTATTATTTCAGCTGTAATTTTGCACATCTAAAGTAAAAGATCTTCCACTGCTGTGGCTTTGCTTATAGCTATCATAGGCAGTAGATTGACATGATCTTATTTTGGCTGAAGAAAACACTCCTTTTCCAAGCTCATTTGTTTTTCCAGTGATGTTAGTAGGAGCTGTGTTGTTATGCATGTGAATGAGAATGGGAGTGTTGTAATTCACACACTTGTATCTCCAGCTAGGTCCAAAATAATCTGTGATTCAGCATAACAGTAAAAAAATCAGCTTTCAGTCATTAGCCTTCCTGACTTAAGGCAGGGAAAGCACAGATGGTTAAATATCCTTTCAATATCCAGTCAATAACTGTAAAGTGGCTAGAAAAGAGCTTGGAATGAATTTCAGTTCATTTCTTCTGATCCTTTGCCTTAGTTAAGATGCATCAGCAGAATTTATCCCAGCTGAGATGAATTAAAATCATAGAATCACAAAATATCCTGAGCTGGAAGAGACCCATCAGAATCACTGAGTTCACTTCCACACCCCAACAATCCCAGCCTGTGCCTGGTGTCCAAATATTCCTGGAGCTCTGGCAGCCTCAGGGCTGGGACCCCCTCCCATTCAGTAATTTTATTTTATTGTGGTGCATGAGGACAAATGAAATTACACAGATTGGTATTTCCCCTCCAGTTTTTCCTCCTTCTCTGACATCACCAGAGGTATTTTCTGGTCCTCTGGGCTGAGCTCCCAGCCTTGGGTTGTCAGCTGCAAGATGGGTGGTTCCTTCCTTCCTTCCTTCCTTCCTTCCTTCCTTCCTTCCTTCCTTCCTTCCTTCCTTCCTTCCTTCCTTCCTTCCTTCCTTCCTTCCTTCCTTC
>NW_026623796.1:43639-58375 GCF_030028575.1 Malurus melanocephalus | reverse complement strand
TTTCTTCATCACATGATCAGAAAATCTCAGTATTTTCTGATGTCTCCCTATGCTAAGCTCCAATTTGTTTCCAGGTTGTCCCTCACTACTAGAAAACCCTAAATGTAAACTGAAATGCATTATCACCCTACTCAGACCCACTGTTATCTCCACTTTCATTTTTGGGTTTATTTATGTTTSAAGTCCCAAGAAGAAGCAGTAAACATCAATTTTGTAAGGATCACAAAAGCATTTCCCTTTTAACTAGCATTAGAAATATACAGCTTTTGGCAAAATAATGAATACTTAAAWTTTTTTCCCCTCTGTTCAGTTCTCTTTCTGCTCTTGGATGGGTAAAACAAACACCTTTTGGGAATGTCTGGATGGAATGGGATGGATTTGAGCCTGCCTTGAGCTGGAGAAAGGAGATGAGAGCCCAAAGTCCCTGGGACTCAACATTATTGTGCTTCTATTTCTTTATTTGCATAACGAATATATTTTGAGCTGAAATTTGTACCAAAATACTAGATTATATTCTTGTTTCACTTGCACTGCAGATCATTATATTTTTAATACTATAATTGTCATAATTAGAAATATTGATTCCATTTCAAATGAAGCAATTTAACAGTAAATGTGCCAAGAGGCCAAAAAGTAATCAATCTGTAGTTACTTTGCACGCTTGAGTGAATTGTGATCCAGATTCAGCAGGGGTTTGGGATTTTTTTTTTTTTTTCATTTTTTGCTTTGTATCAGTTGCCACTAATTTAGTATTGTGCCCAATTCATGTACTTTTTTGATTACTTGGTGTCAAAGAGATACTAAAAGGCATATAATGAGTGTGTTAAAATAGTCTCTGATATTATCATTAGAGGAACASAGCACACTCAAAATGTGAAACCATTTCCAGTTCCAGTGCAGGTTTCTCCAGTGGGAGATCAGATGGTGAGATTTAAACATGAGTATAATCTGGGCCCTGGAGCACAGAGCAGAGTGACATTCTGAAAATTAGAAGTTACATTACTTTTTGTCTAAATAAGGCAGAAAAGTGAAGTCTTTACATKGCATCGTTTGCAAAACACACTGTCTCACTAGATGCATGTTTCTGTAACAATAAATGTGAATAAAGCATTATTATATATAAATATATATAAAT
This sequence comes from Malurus melanocephalus, assembly GCF_030028575.1. Taxonomy (NCBI): domain Eukaryota; kingdom Metazoa; phylum Chordata; class Aves; order Passeriformes; family Maluridae; genus Malurus; species Malurus melanocephalus. Next base: position 57,240 of record NW_026623796.1, on the reverse strand, counting down.
AAATAAAGACCAAATCTTGTTGGTCTCCAGAGTGGAAGGTACAGATTCAAGTCTAGAGTAAAAAGTAAAAGTGGAAAGGAAGTAAAAAGTGGAAGGAACAGATCCAAGTCTAGAGTTTAAAAATATCCACAAGGAAATTTCCAATCATCATATGGATTACTGAATTTTTTGTTTGGACCTCTAGCATAGTGATGTGGGGGTTTTTTTCACATAAAGCTTTAGGAAAATTCCTTGATGGCATTTCTATATAGTATTTGAAATGACCAGAAGAATGAGCCATTGCTGCTYTATGTCTCCCTGGAGAAAATGCCCAATGAATTCATTCTGGTAGAGAGAAAACCAAGGTGTTCTTTTAGGAGAACTGGAACTGTAAAAGTAATCTTCAACTGTATTGTAAGATTTTTTTTTCTTGGTTAGCTAACAATCCGAAGCTGTCTTTCAACTTACTACAGATTTTCAGTAAAACRTTCTGTTGGGCCCTTTAGAAAAGCAGTAGCTTGACAAAGAAGAAAGTCAAGAGTTTTTTTTACCCTTATTTTTTTAATGTTACTCTGGTGGAGTGTTATGTAAAAAATATTAAACATTTCCTTCATGAGTCTCACTGGTTTGTTCCACAGATCCAAGGTTGTACTTCTAGAAGAATAAATTAGGAAGAAAATTTTCTTTTGAAGGCCAAGTTTTTGTTTCCTTTCATATGAATGCTATGTAAGGTGCTTGAGTAGGAAATTAGTATCAGAAAATCAGCCAAAGATTAACTGAGGAGACATTTGTTGAGGAACTGGTGCAGGTATTACCAGATTACTGAAATGATACTGAACATGTCAGGCTCCAATGTACAAATTGCTTGTAATACAGCAGAATAAGTAGTACTTAAAATAATAAAAAAGCAATCCCTGTCATTGTACACATTCATTTTAGCATATACATTCACCTATTTACCTACATACACCGAAGTAGAGCTAAATTTGTATGTTCTCATGTATATGTGTGTGTATGTATCTTTTTGATTTCTTTATTGGTGCCTGTTCCATCTTGTGAACACCTATATAAGTAAATAATGACTTATTTAAAAAGTTTAAATTGTCCCAGCTAACTGCAGGGGTTACAAGTGTACACAAGTCCTGTTTCCAAGAGAGGTGTTACRAGAATCTGAATCCAAACATTTTCACACTTTTCCATGAATTTCWATTCTTTCACTTTCTGGAAGTGATTTTACCACACAGGTATGTGCTGATTTTTGATGTGACCACATCAGATGAGTGCAGCAGATGCTGCCAACTTGTCTYTTCTTGGCAGGGCTGTTAATGATTACATTGCCTGAAAATACAGAAGTGATAAATACTTTGAGAGTATTTAACTACTAACCATCTGAAACCTGTCCAATGAGAGGGAAAGAGGAGACAAATTCTGTGCACCTTGAAAAGACAAATTTTTGGTTCCTGTCCCTCTGGAGAGTCCCTGCTTGTTCAAAGGCTGAAGTTTTAGCTTGTTTTAGACTTTAGAGAGCTGGAAGAAGCATTGAGGAGTAGGATTTCTGTGTGTAGCAATGAGCCATATGGGGAGTTTGTGTAAAATCTCCTTGAGGGGAAAGGAATTAAACACAATTTTGATTCTCAGTTTCTTTACAAAGTCTCTCATTATAAAACTTCTGCTGCTGAAAAAGACTCCACCCTCTGACATGCAGAACCAAGCACCTTGTGAGCAGCAGATACTCCGTTGTAACTCACACACAATGCGTGGCTCCGTGCCAGGCTGTAATTTGTTTTTGACATCTATCTACTGACTAATGTGACAACCCACACAAGTATTTATTTCCAGAAGGAGGAATGCATAATGAGAGCTGTAGCTCTCCCAAGTTCTGAAGAGCCATTTAATAAAAAGGAGGGGGAAAGAGCAGCCTCCCACCCTTCCTCCCAAATGACAGGATTTTCAAAGCCCAACCACCAAACTCAACAACTTTGAAGTTGGCCTCATGCATTTTTTTAGCTGCCATTTTTTTCTCTGCTGTARCTTCAGAGAAGCTGGTGTTTGTTCTTTGTTGGGCTGGGGGTATTTGGGGATTTAAAGAGAGATGTTGCCAGAATGWGAATGGCAGGGAGCCAGAAAGGATGGATTGCACGCTGCACTGCACATGAATGCCACACACTCCTAAGCCCACTTTGGCTCCTAAATCTGATTCAAATGCTAAAACCCTCGAGCAGGAGGTGCCCATCAGAAATTCTGGCCGTGTCAGAGGCCTTTGCAAGCCCAGCTACCGCTGCAGGTAAAACTCCTGAGCAATTCCAGTCACAAAAAAGACTTTAAGGGAGAGGGGAGGAGATTTAACTCTTGGAAGGGCTGACCAAAGACAGCAGAGGATTTGCTGTTTCATGGGAGCAGCCTGCTTCTCAAGTTTTACTGGAAAGTAAGTTATTGGTCTCTAATTATTTGAATGCTACAGTGGTGTTCTGTGAGATGTCAAACCATGGTCTTTTGGAGCCTGAGGATGAATGGCAATGTGTAGGGTCTTCTTCCCTTCAACTGCTCCTGGGGCTTTGCTTGGGTGGGAATTCCTTTCATCTCAGCACAGTGATGTCACCTGGCTGAAGTGATCACCAAAATGAAATTATTCTTTTCATTTGCTTCTGGTTATTGCTATTACCTTAGTAGATTTGAAAGCAAAACCAATTAATAATAAAAGAAAAGAGTTCACAAAGCTATTTTGCCAAAGAGCAATGCATCTTATTGGAAGTTTAACACAGCACCATGTGCGACCTTCCCTCAGCCTCAGCTCTTATGAGGAATAACAGTTCTTTGAATATAGATTTGGTGTAACTAGAATGAGTTTTGTTTACATATCACTAGGCAATATAGCAGGTTAATTTTRTATGAGGTGACTCAACCCCCTGACATCAAGAGAATATGGCTTCAGTGTGCAAAATCCTGAAGGTAAAATAGAACTTCGTGGTGGTTCTCTGGGCCTGTTTATTTTTGGGTATTGAGCTGGGTTCAGGGRTCAATAGAGCAAATACTGAATTTTGTAAAAACATGAGAAGATGATTTGGCCCAAAATGGGAGTTGAGGCTGCCAAAAGTGCTCCCTTGTGTTTCACCCCAAGCTCAGTACCTGTTGTGAGTGTGGGGAAAACCAGAATCATTGTCCCTGTCTTTCAGGAAAAAAAAAAAACAGAACCTCTGACTAAAACAGCTGAATTTGCAGATGCAAAGGCTATTTAAACTTTGTTTCCTCTGCTTCTTTCCCAGACAGCTTCCTACTCACATTTTTTTTTGACCTRGCCTTGAGTTAAGGCCTCCCCTGTGGCCTTGGGTCAAGTATTTGTCCTAAAACTCACTTTTTTTTTTTTCCTGTACTACACTATCCATTAGAGATAATATCAGCTCCTGTTCTTTCAGGTTTTGGCCAGTTAAAAGAAGCCAGGCACTGTGAGAACCTTTTTTTACTTCAGCATGAAAAAGATTTAAAAGTCACTTAAAAATATTTCTGTATGAAATAGTAGGAAATTTGCACTCATTTTGCCAGCCCTCAAAAAGAATTGCAAGAGAGATTAAAGAAAATGGAGGTATCTAATTAGAGTTTAGTTACTGAATTCAATGAAGGGGGAGCTGCAGGGGCATCARTCTTGGAAGATCAGCCCATTTATARACTTAGCCACTGCTRKTTTTGTCTCTTGCCATTTTGTTCACCTTCATATTAAAAAAAATCATCTCTGATGCTGTAGTTCTTCTTCCTGAAAYTTTTAGTTAAGAAAACTGTAGATTGCTTTTTATGAAACCTGTGGAAAGTACAGGACATTAAGTTTGTGCCCTCCACTTGGTTTTTTTCAGGTCCAGGGCCCCCCCCACACACAGAAAAATGCTGAAAAGTCTCATCTTCATCTTCACAAGGTTTCCTTTGGAGGACATGAGAAAATATTGGCAGGCAGGATTAGATAAATAGGGTGATAGTTCACTACCTTTGATTTGACAACTGTAATCTGTGGGATTAAGATAAAATCGTATTATTTAACTTGTCTTTAATAAAAAAAAACAGCATTCAATGGATGCTAGCAATCTCATTTCACAATACCTTAGCAAGGAAAACATGTTATCCAGTTGGGAATTAAGGCAAATGGATTTATCTGGATCTTGAAAATCAGCTCTGATTTCRCTGTGGAAAACACTGATTGCTCCAGAGTCATCCTAAAGGCTGGAGCTGTTGGGGTGAAATGTGTACATGTAGAATATCTGGGGAAATATCTATACCAGCTCTGGAGAGAAGGCAGGGATTTTTTTTTTCTTTTCTTTGCATTTTGTCCAGCATTTCTGATTGGAATTCTTCACAACTGAAGCTCTGCCTTCCCTTGAGGGAAATGCAACTATTTAACTTCAATCTTCTTTCTGTGTATACTGAGGAACTGATGGTTTGGTCCCATGGAAAGTCTATATCTGTTCACAGTTACATTTGTTCTGAATTTCAGGAGGATTCTGTGTTATCTGGGAAAAAAAGAGAAGAGAGAAAGGATTCGGYTTAGTTTATTGTACTGCTGGTTCTTCCTGCCTCTCCAAGGAAGATGGGCATTTCCAAATTTGAKTTTAAGCTGGAGGGAGAAATCAAAGAAATTATTATCAGGGCGGGGTTGGGGTTGGGCTGTGGCTGGTGGGAGGAATGGGGTGGAGGGAATGTGAATCAGGAGGCAGCAGATTTGGAACTGAATACAATAAATTACTTTAATTTAWTGTTGATTTTTCTGATTCCATGCAGTTGAATCTCTTTTGACAGTGCTTGGTCACAGGAAAAAGTGCATTTTTAAGCAAAAATGAGAAGCTCCTGAGTTCACATAGACATATAGAATACAAACTTTAATGACATTTGTGCAGTGGAGAAGAAAAGAGCGCAGAGTGCTCAAACAAAGGGAGGCAGGTTATCAAGAAAYGTGAGCTTGATGCCTTTAGAAAGGGTCTGGATGCCATGATTTATCTAAAAATGACAAAATGCCAATCTAGAAATGCAAWTGTCTGCCCTGCATTTCATAGCTGTAATGAATGAGTTTCACACAATGGAAACATTCAGTTCTAGGGCAGTTATTGGGGCTCCATATGCTGAGCTGTTCGTTCTTGGCCTTTAACCACTCTTCCTTTGTTTTCTCAAAATTTAAATTTGAAGCACATTAGTGTTTATGTGGTGTACACCCAGAGTGRTTTTGTGTGTTTGTTTGTAGAGAGTTGGTTTTGTTTTTCACCAACAAATAAGCCATGTGAATGCAGTCCTCGTGAATGCATGGGATAAGGCAAACCATGAGAAACTAAAGTTGGCAACAGCAAAAGCTTAACAGAGCTGCTAATGGCAAGTAGGACTCTGGCTTTGGGGACAAGGGGACAACCCTTTACACAGCAGGGGAGTAGTTAAACCCTCCCCTAACCTGCCAAGAGTATGCCTGTGTGTTTCCTGCTTTATTCATAGTGAGATCAGGCTGAAGTTTTCCTCTGTGCKAAGTCTGGGTTTACAAAAAGGCATTTCAAAGCCGTGCAGATCTGCTCCAGAACACATTTCCCCCTGTCTAAAGGCTGTCATCACTGGGGGCTTTAGCTGGGTCGTAATATTAGCATTATATTGTGCATTTTTAACTTGGGATTAAGGGAAAAAAATAGAGATCCATCCATCGAATAAAATGGAAAACAAACTACTATTGCCTTGACTGTTTTTTTTTTCAGGAGTAGTTTATCCTGCACACTTAATATTTAATATTCTGGATGCAAATAAGCAGCGTGTGTGTGAGTGGGCACATACGTAACTCAGTTGCAAGTTTTAAAAGCTTTGTTTCTGACAGAAAACTGGTCTAATTAATAGGAGTAGGAGGAAAAAAATGCCAGCTTTTCGATTTGTTTGCTCTGCAGAAATCAGCTCCCCCCACCCCGTTACACTGCTCCTTCTTGATCTAACAAGAAGAGAGAGTCAGCTGTGAATCAAGCTCCTTGTTCTCATTTCCTTGATCACTGACATGGTTTGAGAGAAAGAAAGGAGGAGGGGTTATTTGTGAGATTATTAAAAAACCTCAACCCTAGTTCCTTCTCCTCCTCTCYTTCAAGAGAGGAATGCACAGACACTCACAGAATGTTCCATATCAATCTGACTTTTCTCATTAAATAGCATCCTCTTCCCTCCTTCTCCATGTTAGTTAAAAAGTGCTGTTTGCACGTCACTAAGCAGCTAATTCYGAGCTTTGATGAGTGGATTGCTAGTTAGCAACACCATTTTAAAAGCATTGGGTTTTGCAGTCAGCAAGCTGTTTAATGGGTTCAGAAATTAAAGGCTAATTGCACTTGACTGAATACACGCATTTCTAAACCCACTGTTACCATTGTYGGAGTATGTGCAGTTTGGAAAATTCTCTCTTTCCATAAATCTGTTAATTCTTCATTGCTGCCCTGTCCTGGACAGCAGCCACACTGAGAGTTTGCCCACTCTTTCTGACAAGCTGGGGTGGGTTTTTTTGTTTTTTTTTTGATGCAACTTTAATCATCGCCTGTCGTCACATTTCTGCTTGATGGTTTTGCTCGGAGGATTACACAAATTTGTTCACGTAAGGTTCAGGTTGTATATGATCCCTTGTGAAGGAAAATGGCATGTTAGTATTCTCATTACAGTATCAAGGAGACAAGGAACTTGATTGAAAAACAAGGGTAGAATTGGGAGCAGAAAACGTGTAGCTGTTGTGTGCTGCAGGATGTAAAATTGCTGATGTGCAGAAGAGCTTGTGAACGTTTCCAAACCAGATTTGTAACACCAATAATATTAATCAATAAAAGCCTTTTCTGRAGGATGTGTCTGGTCAGAAAATCCAGAGCCATTTTGCACCTTAATAGAAGGTGTTTCAATATTTCCTGGCACGTGCTTTCCTGCTAATGAATGTACACAGAAGGGGTAATCATTCAGCCGTCTTTCCAGCTTTAAGAGTCAAAAAAAAACCCCAAACAATTATACAATGTAATTAATTGGGGAAGGGATTTTGGGGAGTATGTCTGGCGATGGTGGTGGTGTTGTGCGTTGTTCCCCTCTTCTCTTTCAGGCAGTGTTTGTCATTCTTTGGCAAGAATGACTAATTTATAGTCTGACTATCCTATCTGGATTCATCCGGAGTGCCTTTCAATCCCTCTCCGCCCCCGCCCAAACTCTTCTGATGTGCTGTGTGTTTGTTTGGGAGGGGGAGGAGGGGGAAAGGAGAAGGTTATGTTTCTGACCTGCTTTACTGCTTTTCAACTGCAAGTAAATTAATGCACACACTAGATTCCCCTCTGCTGTGCTGATTGGATCCTTGTGCCGATTAAATATTTCACACTGATAGAGGGATGCTGAAAGCACTCAGCTGGTAATGCAGTTTGTACATCGGTGATACAATAACTGACTTTCAGGTTAAAGTCAAACARAACCCCCAGTTTGCTGCAGTTTTGATTAGAATGAGTTTCACTTTGAATTTAAATCCTTGAGCCTGCTGCAGCGATGGCTAATTAACTGAGATCTGATAGAGGCAAAGAAAGACATTCTTACTTTTAATGACAGGCAGGCAGGAAGTTGTTCCNAAGAAAAAAAAAAAAAAAGGGAGAGAAAGGAAAAGAAAAAAGAGAAGAAAGCAACAGACAAAAGAAGATGTAAAAAAAATCCCCAACCAACTAATGCTGAGATTGTACTTCAGCCCACATAAACCATCCTGCCTGTGTTTCACACTCTGCTTCCTTTGGCTGAAAGACCACCACTGGAAAGGCTGTTTCCATCGAGTCCCAGGTTTTTTCAGCTATTTTTTTAATCCTTCTAGCAAAAGTTAACACTCCACTTGCACCTAGTCGGGCAGTTGCTACCTGCTTATTTATTAATTGTGCTTTAGCAAAGGGCGGAGGGCCAGAGGCCTCCAGACTGGGGAGGAGGAAGGGAGGAGGGGAAGGAGGAGGAGGAGGAGGAGRAGGAAGAGGAAGGCTGCTTGCCCCTGAGTACTGCACGTCAGCATTCACCAGGGTGACCTCTCCCTGGGGGTCATTAAAAATACTTCTGTCAAGCCATTTCCTCTCCCTCCCCTCCTTTCTCCCCGTCACTGTCCCCGCCCAAGCTGGAGCGTGGCAGGGAGAGGTTTGCATCAAACTGAGGGGTCATTTGCAGAGCAACTGGCAGGAGGAGCTACTCCAACCTTCCTTAAAATGCTCCTCCTCCTCCTCCTCCCTCGTCTGAACACCTTTACATTTTGGAAACGGTGCATAAAACMTTTCCACATGACAGTCTTCATCCTTGTTTGTACGAGAACTTGTTTCAATGTCATCTCTGGGCTCAGGCAACCTGGTGTTCGAGGTCTTTATGCAAAAGGAAGCATTTTTTAAGGGAGTCCAGGGRTAAAATATAGATTATCATGCCTTTTGCCTCCATAAGCATCCACCTACATTATCTGGGTGCCTGTGTGTGCATGTGTACCAGGCTGAAGCTCTGCTCATTTTAGTTCAGTGTACAGCTTGGCTCATGACTAAAGGTGCAGATCCGACAGCATCAGCCACGTGGTAATTTGGAAATGCATGGAAATTCATAGGATTGAACCAAAATCCTAAGATAATTTACTAAAGTGCCATAATTGGTGACTATGTTTGCAGTGCATTTKTGTGTTGTCACTCTCTGAATATTAAATATTCTGTTGTTCAAGAGAATTTTATTGTGATGATTGGGTAAATGAAGAGAGGCCATGGCCCTCATTGCTGGAGAAGTCTGTTCATCTGGTTTGCATGCATGGCCTTAGATTAGTGCTGAATGTTAAATTATTAATTGACAAGGCATCATTTTGGTTTGAAAGTGAATTGCCAGKGTTCTGCAAGTTAAATAAACTCTCAGAGTTATGCCAAATGTTATTTCATAGCCATGGGGCCACTATGGAAAAAAAAAGGATATTGCTCTAAAAAGAGTTGCAGTTTTTCACAACCAAACTGCTTTGTCAGAGCATCATTCTAGGAAGATTAATGGACTGAGGTCCCTGTCTACAGTGTGTAGGTGTTAAAATAGAAATGTGATGGACAGTGAATTTTAGGTCCTTTTTACACAGATCTCATATTTTACTGGGGAAATGTGAATTTGCTGAGAGGCGTGTGTCTGTGTTAAATCACTGCTGAGGGAGTGAGCAGCCAGGAGCTGGGAATTCCACCCTTGTTAGAGCATGACCATGTTTTTATTTGCCATCCATGTGATCCAGTGTTGACATGAGATCAGGAAGGATTTGAAGATGTGATGTAAACTGGAGCAGAGTGACAATAAGGAGCCAAAGCCTTGCAGCAGAAGCAGAAGTACCGTGTGTGTGGAGCCTGGCTGGAGCCTGCGTGTGCCCCATTGCTCAGTGTTTGAATCACAACAGAACGGCAACCTGCAAATATTTTCTCCCTTTGCTTTTTCCATTGCTTTATTCCCTAAACAGTATGATTTGTGGTTTGTGATAGCAGAAGTAGTGTTTGAGTAACCAAATTTGAGGCTGAAACTGTTGGGTGGCTGCCTTCTCACCTGCAAACCTTTMCAGCACAGACCTCTCTGGAAAGGAGGGGACATGGAGAAGGTTTACGTGCACTAATAAATAGAAAGGCCAGAGCTATTTTGATACATATGGAATAAAATATTAGCTCTGCTCTAAACAGTTGAGCCCGTGCCACGTACAAGATGGGAAATCATAAACAAGTGGCAGCTTTCCAGCACATTGTGGCGTGTTTGCATGTGACCAGCATACATATTTCAAACTCCGGACTGCCTGTGGCATCCTGCAGTGAAAATGAAAGTTGTGTTCCTATTGAAAAGACGTTGCTTCAAAATTGGTGTATTSTGTGGGCTATTATGCTGTGGATGAGAAGCAGAGCCCTGTTTTCCAGCATTTAAAGCCAATATTTTTTTTCTTTTTTCCCTCTCTTTTGGCTCTTCCATTGTATCAGCACGTGTTTTCTGCTGCAGTGTCCAAAGCTTGCTTAGTGTTTTATTGTTCATTATTCCAAAATKATCAGATAATATGTTATGCTGACTGATTTTCAAAATGCAGATTTTCTTTCTCTTTAAAAACTAAGATTATTCTTTTAATTAATCTGGCAGAACTAGAATAAAGCAGATGTAGGTTTTGTTGAGGATTTTTTGAATCTCTCATATCATAATCTTTGTTTCTGCCAAAACTCTTTTGCCARTGTCTTCTCAGGGACATAAAGCAAAAATGGCTGTTACAAGAAAAAACACAGAATAGCTAATCTCTTAACTAACATAGTTTGATTAAAAGGGGCTATTTATAGTTTTGATAGATACATTTTAGAAAATTAATAGAAGAGACACAAAAGAGATGCTGTCGCTGCTTTTCCCTAAATAGGCAGCTTTTCTGCAACTCTATTTTGTGAGATAATCTTGAGCACCTGATCCTTTGTATGTACTTTCATATTTAGTTTCTAAAATTTTCAGTTATTTAAATAAATTTGGTATCACATAGTCCCCTTGGGAGGTGACAGATGCAGGCCAGTTGGCCTTTGCATGCCTATCCCAAGGACAAAATGTTTTCCCTGTTTTTACACAGARAAGCCACAAAACCTAAATTCAAATGAAAGTTTTCCAGTTTTGCAAGCATTTCATATTTACCACAACTTAGACTGAAACAAGCAGTTTCCTTATTTCCTTAGCTCTTTTGGTTGCATACACATGAATAGACAGGWTTATGGGATTATTAGGAAAAATGTTAACAAGCATCACATGCAAAGATACAAAACTGGCTCACTGTTAATGCATGAAGGGAGAACAGTGGGAATAGAATGAGTGGTAGCTTAAAGAGTGAAATTTTTTGTTTGTTTGCAGAATTTCTGGTTTTGTTCTTCTTGGCTAATCCGCTCATTTGAAACAAGACAAAAAGCAACTAGTTGCTAATTGAAATTTGTTAAGAAAGTATTATATGTTTCTCTTAATTTACTTATTTCTTTCACTGGGCTACCAAGGATTGTCTATCTTTTGGGCTCAAGAAGTTTTATTTGCTGAGCTGTTTTCTGTTGCTGAACAGTCTGGAAACAAAGCAAAGCTGTACTAATACCACTAGAATATTACTTATTGGAAAATTAAGTGAAACTATGAAATCAGAGTAATGCTGAGTGTTTCTGTATGAAGTTTTCCATTGAGCAGCCCGTACATTCATGTCTGAGGACAAACATTAAAAGGACAGTGATCTAACAGGAAYAGCAAATGCTGTTAGGGCCACAAAAGAGAATCCCTAATGATACTGATGTCAGCATGCAGCAGAGCTGGGATTTTCCTCCAGGACTAACCCCAGTTAAGCAATAGATTTCTAGCACTGTGACCAAGCGCAGCATTTTCAGTTAGTCTGTGAGGCTGCATTTTTCTCAGGACATAAAAATACAACCACAGAGCTGAACTCAGTCTGAGAGCTTTGTAGGGGTTAAAAAGGTGCTGTGCAAGGAAATGTTGTGTAGAGCAGGAGAGGTGCTGTCCCAAGTCTGTTTGGCACAGTTTCTGTTTCTGCAGCAGCATGCCATGGGACATGAAATCAGTCCAAGGAACACCAGTGAAAAACTGCTACAGTAAATCAGAGAAATAGTGTTTTATAGAGTTTTGTCACAAGCAACTTTTTACCCCTACATAAAACATACCTGATYTTCTTGGCCTTCACTTGAGCACTCATAAACTGTCAGACAGATGTATTTCTATGTTGAAGGGAAAGTTCTCTTCTAAACTTCTGTGACACACAGCAGCATAGTGGAGAATATTGCCTATGCTTCTTTGAGATGATTGTCAGGATAATGGAGAATGAAAGGTAAAGATAAACATGGASAAAGATCAAAACAATTTATATGAATTCACAATTACTACAGTAATGCTGACATTTAGAATCACAAAACCATAGAGTCGTTAAGCTTGGAAAAGACCTCCAAGATCATTGAGCCCAACCTTTGACTGAAAAGAAGTAAYTTCTGTCTGTTAAAATCTGATGCATGTATATCTGGAAAAGCATAGGCTTGTGATTTTACGAAAACACACTAACTACAGTTCCTGGAGCAAACATATTTGTCCACTAAGAATTTCCAGTTTTAAAGTGTATGATGGTTTTAAAGGTAAAAAGGGATGTATTTTCCTAGAAGTCACTTAAGTTTTGAGCTACAAGGCTTCTACTKTATGCCCAATAAAATTTTCAGCCTTGATTCTGGAAAGAACTAAGCATGTCTGTGACTTTATACACACATATACAGACATGTACACACGCTGTGTTTTAAACAAGTAAAGTTGACAACAAAACTCTTACAGGCTTTAACAGCAAAGCAGTAGTTTACCAAGGCTGTACATTAGATGTAATTGCATTGAAATCCAGAATTATGGTCAGTACATAAAGTTAAACATGGACAGAAATCTTTGCAGGATTAAGTACCTTTGATGTCATCTCTTGTAAAAATGATATTTAATAGTTAAAGGTATCAAAAGAGGTTTGAACCGGCATGTTATTTCCACATATACCTAACTTGCCTAAGTGGCATTAATAAGAAAAGCTTCCAGGATTACTGAAAGCACAACAACTTTATGTTTTTTTTCTTTTCAAAAGTGAGCATGTTATGCATGCACTTTTACCGTATGCAACTTCACAGTACCTACAAATCTCAAATACAAATCTCATCACAGATCTTATAACAAGGTCATAATAAAAATATTCCTATAACAGATGATGGATTAGCCACTCTAGCAATAGAAAAGAACAACTCTTAAGAAAAACATAGAACTTTGAGTTAAAATGGTGCTATGGAGAAAAGTTAACTTGGATGATGATTATAAAGATAATAATTATTATAGTTATCACCACTGGAAAAGAAAAAAAAGAAAACTTTAAAGGGAAAGCAGCAAACCGACTCCGAAGTCAGTCAGGGTGAGAGAACACGGGAAGTCGCCAAACTCTGGGATGCGGTGGGCGAGTGCAATGGATATTCAGACCAATGGAAGAGAAAGTTGAAAATACCATTCTTTAAGCCTTTTATTATTAATTGAAGCTGCAGTACTACTTAGACCTATATCATRATCATTTATACCAGGATATTAGTCCGAGGCAAAATCCAAAAGGAAAAAAGTCCAATCCAAAAATTACGGAAGCCCAGAATGCAGCCCGCGAGTTCCCGGGCGAGGAGGGGGAACCCAGCCCTTCCCCTGCCGGGAAGAAAACTGTGAATCAAACCAAACCAAAAGGAAATAACCCCCGAACCGTGCTGTCTGGGGGCCGGGGGGCCGTGTTGGTCTGCAGCCCTGCGGTGACGATGCCGCTTCTCTCTCGCTTCTCTCTCCCGGCAGAAGCTGGCGGTGCTGGTGGGCAGCGGCGCCAGCGGCAGCGCCAAGCCCGGCGTTGTCCCGGCTCTCCTCAAGGCTCCGGGGGCCGGCAGCCCCGGCCACAAGCTGCCCATCCCCGCGCTGCCGGCCCGGGCTCCCATCGCCATGGTCACGGCCACCCTGCACGGCRGCATGGGCGCCGAGCCCCCTCAGAACGCGCCCGTCAATCTGCAGAGCACGGCCAAGGCGGGGCGGGCCCGCCGGCCACCAGAGATCGGCTCCGGCACCCAGGTACGGCCGGGGGGACCGGGGAGGAGGGAGGGGTACGGGGG
>NW_026623796.1:0-43405 GCF_030028575.1 Malurus melanocephalus | reverse complement strand
GGGGCGGCGCTGAGGGCTCTGCCGCGCCGGGGGGACGTGAGGGGAGGTCTTTGGGCTGGGCTGGGAGAGGGCTCCGGGCCGGGAGAGCTGCTGGCGGGGCGAAGAGAGACTCGTTCCTCCATTCCAGTGCTCGTTCCTCCATTGCAGTGCTCGTTCCTCCATTGCAGTGCTCGTTCCTCCATTCCGTCCCACAGCGCTCGGGTGCGGTGCTCGCCCCGCCGCCCGGCGAGTGCAGGGCTTCTCCTTCGGGTGCTGAGCGCAGGGCACTGGGGCACCTCGTGTGGCTCGCCCCGGTTGCCCCACCTTCTGTCGCTACGTGTCCGATTCAGAGGCAGTTGTTAAACACCACGGAGTTTACGCAGAGAAATGCCTGAGGGGTGGAAATGCTGTGCTGGCGTTTCAAGTGCCCGCAGTTCGGCACTTGGCACAGCACGCTGTTGCCTCYAGGTCCAGGTGTATACACATGTTTAATGGTTATGTTCACGGTGATTAAATTATTAAATTGATTGACTTAGTGAAAGGAGGTCAGAAGGRGAAGGGGTGTTGTTTATTTGCTGCACACCGTGTTTTATGCAGTCCRTTAACAGAAGATTTGACTCCGGTCACGCTGTGTGTCAGGAGAGGARGATGATGCTGATGAAGTTAAAATGTGAAGGAAGTGACAAAGCCTTTCCAAACCTTTGTAGAAGAGAGTGAAAAATATTGTTGCTCGCATGGAAAATGTGGATTTCTTTGCTGCTTTCTGYATGTAGGGGCTGTGTTATTCTGAGACTTTTTTGTAGTCTGACTCCCCTTCACAGGTTCAGGATACGAATCTCTAATAATCAGGAAAGGAGAGCACGGTGTGGATAAAGGCAACAGGCAAGTTCTACCTGAAGATTTTCATAAGTCAAGGTTATGTTAGAATGCATGAGGCTTTTTGATAACCATGAAGCTCCTTCCTAAACATATGGAGCATGACCATCACCTACTTCATGGTGGTACAAATGAAGAAATGGAAAGCACAGACAAGGACTTTGGAAACAAAATGGTCCTGTCACTTTTTCCGGAGAAACAGTGTTGTCTTTAGCTGTTACACTAGAGTATCTGTCTGGGGAATTCTGGGGATTTTAAATAGCCATTTTGTATTCATGCGGGGTAATTTCCCTTTTAGAAGGTGTTGTTTGTGCTTTATTGAAAAGATACTTGATGGTATCCCAGTAGATATTTCTTAGAATCCTGGAAAGTAACAGTATAAATTATAATCATATGAAGACAAAATCTCAATATTTCAACAGTCTGTCATTTTGTGAACGACTGTCTTTTACTGTCACTGTCAGGAGGCATAGGAAGAAAAAAAATCAAAGCAGTGGGGGAAGAAGCTTGAAATATAATTTAATATGTATGGACTGAATAGTGAAGCACCAGTCTCAGGTGCTAGAGAGCAATGTCAGTTAGAACAGTTGGCTGCAAACTTCCCTTCTTCAAGTGTTGTTGGAGGAAAACTTGCTAACAGGCTGTGGTGTTGGATAATCCATGCTCCTTCCCATTTATCCTTTCAAAAGGACAAATGGGTCCCACTGTCACCTTCCACATCCCCAAATATGCTGTGTTTAATGGTGTATTGCAGCCTGTTGGAGCCAAGCACTGATGCTCCTGCAGGTTTCTATTTTCTATACTCTTAAAACTGAAACAGTATTTGTCCTGGCATTGCAACCTTTCCTTGCAAAGAGCAGCTTCATTTCAAGAGGAGAATTTCTTTTATTGGAATAGCGTAGAAATATTGACCAGCATTTGGTATTTGCCTTGGTTTTGTTAGAGGAAGAGGCCTAGTGTTTTT
This sequence comes from Malurus melanocephalus, assembly GCF_030028575.1. Classification (NCBI taxonomy): domain Eukaryota; kingdom Metazoa; phylum Chordata; class Aves; order Passeriformes; family Maluridae; genus Malurus; species Malurus melanocephalus. The sequence continues at coordinate 41,586 of NW_026623796.1, read as the reverse complement.
ATTTAGAGATATCTTTGCAYTGTAAGTTAGCAACAACTCTAAGTTTTGTGATTTAGTGTCTCTGATYATGTTTGTAATTTATGGAGGAAGAAGCTGAGCAACAACAAGTTTCTAAACCAGAGGACTGAAGTGGTTTTATCTTTTTGAGGATAGTCAGCAAGCATGGATAGAAACAATTAACAATATTGAATTATAAAAGTAAAAAATGCAAGCTGACCATTGGTCCTAAATTGTCATCAAACTTAGTGCTGGATTGCACATTATGACACCTCTACCCAAATTAAATTTGTTTTGCAAAGTTTCTTTTTCTGGCTCAATGGGAAAATTAAAAAAAACAAACTGTTCTTGCTTCATGCTCAGTATTCTTGATTGCTCCCAGAGTGTTAAGCATTAATCAATAATAGTAACACTTTAGCTAAAAGCACTGTAGTGTCAGGGAAATTTCATTGCTGACGTTTATTAATAAGCATTTACTGTGTCTTCCTTTTGGGTTTTTTTTGTGGTGTTATTACAGCTCAGTAAAGTAGTTTGGGTTTTTCTTTGTACAGAAATGTATGAAGTTTTTAAGATGGAGAATAATAGCTCTCTGCAAACTGGGCTRAGGTGGGAAGCTGATGGTTTTAATGAGATTAYTGGTGCARTGTGGCCYCCTTTTCTGCATCTGCCAAGTGRGGGARAGGGCARGGGCATGAAATGTAATGTTAAAAGTTTTTGAACAGCATTCTGAGTGAGTTTCTGCTTGAAAGTATTTAGGGGATCAGGATGTTTATAYGATCATCTCATGTGGTATCTAGCAGGAAGAATGAAATGCTAAATGAAACTCAGCAGAAAAAAATAGGGCATSAAGCACTATAATCTAAATACAGAATCTTCAACTATAGATAGGATTAAATGTAAGTTTGTTACAACATTTTCATTTGGGCAGCAAATCAGCAATTTCATTTTAGGTTGTTGTTTACCCAGCAGATTTTTAAAGTGATTTTGAAATGATGTTGACTTAATGGAAGCCATATCTGCATTGCAAAAAGTATCTAAGTAAATAAATGCTAAAGGATTGTTTAGAGATAYATCATATGGTTTATTAGAAGCACGAAGCATTGTGAGATTAGAAAGGATTGAAATGTGTAAGAATTGGACATGGTGAGCTGTGGAAATGAGTGCTGGGTCTACACTATTCCTTGGCAGCCCTTTAGTGTCAGTCCCACATGTAAAGAGCTACACTGATGCAAATGTACATGCARGGGCATCATGAGCAGACTCTTTCTCCTGCTGACAGAAATGAACTTTAGAGCTTCATTTGGATGATCTGGAGMAAGTTAAGTTGGCAAAAGCAGAATTTTGCTGGCATAAGCTGAATTTTGCTGGCATATGCTGTTTCATGGTAGAAGTGCTTTGTCTTCAGAGAATTAATAGTGATGTAGTGTAGAGATGATGCCCTAGAGCTGGTAGTCACAGTTCCACATGCCTGTRCCTACAAAATTCTTTGGTATAAAGTGATTTTGATATGAGCCTGTCAATTTTTTTTTTATTGTAATGATATTTATGTGATATTTGCCCTTTTCTATCCTTGCTCCCATTTTCTGACTGAAAGCAGGATTTGAGGTTTCTTTGCTGAAGGACAAAGTCCCATCTGCTGTGCTGGAACAATGTACCTTGTAAAGAAAATGCCCCTCTGTTGCCTCCTCTTCTAACTAGCAAAACTGTTGGCCAGCAGGCATCCCAGAGCCTGGTTTGGGGAAATCAGAAAAGCTTTTGGCTCTTGGGAACACAGTTGGATCAGGCASTATTGGGAGCAGCAGCAGAGAGGGGGAACACAGCTGTCAGACCCCTTGGCTGCCTTTCAAGAACTTTAATGAAAGATAAAAGTTCTGGAAGGGCAGATCAGCACTGGGCCATGGAGCACCAGGACACACATGGTTCCAGAGTGTCTGGAAAGGGCTGGGATCTCTGTGCAAATTGTAGAAAAGGCACTGACTCCCTGTCCATCACGACTCCACAAACAGCACCAAACCTACCTCCTGCTCCTCTCTGCACTTCCCTTCCCACACGAGTATTCCCTGGGTCAGCTGCAGAAAAATTTGGCAGCTTCCCCATGCACAAATGCTCTTGTGTCGTGGCTCCTGTCTATACAGGGGGTTCTTTCAAAGCAAAATACAGTATGAGGATTTATAGTGCTATAAATTCTTGGCGAGATAGTAAACTGTTCTCCACAAATGCTTCATTAACTCCACAGCTCATTGAACAACTTGTGTCCCTGTTTAGATTGAGCAGGCAACGTGGGTACCCATTTATTTTTTTTCAGGGAAAAGTGGCTTTTATACATGTAGGAGGACGCTTGTATATGTGTTAGCTATCTGTATATTCAATTTACTTGAAGAAAATGCATTCTGGAACTTTATGATCATACTCCTGCCTACCATGACCATTTTTCAGAATAATTTATTTGTAGAATGATTTATTATCTTTCTCTTCACCATCCTACTTCATGTGCTTCACCATGCTCTTTGTGAAAGTACATCCTCTGTAACTGGAAATCCGCCTGGATGTATGACTAAGTCTTTTTGGTTTTTATTTATTATTTGTATTGCAGCAGTACTTAGAGGTTTTATTTATAGACGTATTTACCTGTATTGGTTATGTGGCTATATATAGCTTTTTCTTTCTAGAATCCATGTTACCACAGTGACTGAATACATGGCAATAGCTAATTTATCTTCACAATATGGAGTTGTTATGACTCAGGTGTTATTATTCTGCATTTTACTGTGGAAAACCTGAGAAATAAAGGATCTGATTATGTTGATCCCTTTATGCTTCTCCATAGGAAGCTCACAAGGGCTGCCTTTGGCAGGATCCCTATACTGGCAGTTGTTGTAAACAGAGGAATTCTGAAGTATGGTCCTACTAGAGTGTACCTGTAGGAGATATGTGAAAATGTAGAATAAGAGAGGTGACTTGGCCATATTAAATTAATAATAATAATAATAATAATAATAATAATAATAATAATAATAATAAAGAAAAGCATACAGAGAGTAAGAACCCCAAGGATTCACAGCCCCACACCCCATCCACTGATCGATTCCTGTTGTTGGAATTAAACTCTACCATTAGAATGTTGTAAAGTGCTTGGTAATTTTAGGAAATGGGTTATAAAGTGTGTGTGACAGGTTCTGCTCGTATCAGCACCCTCTTAGTTCAGGTTTATTAAGGGAGGTTCAAGAATTTACTCCATATCTAAATATAGGTAGCTAAGGGCAGGATTTGACCTTACTACTCTGATATATACCRTGTAAAAACACTTTAAAATTTGTATTTCTTGCTAAATAGCATAAAATTACATCCTTTCAGGTTAATTAAACCATTTCACAATGCTGGTTGCTGTTGATGTGATACTTAAATGCCAGATTCAGAATAAGCACTTATGCTTYGTGATTAAAAATGGCTTTATTTTAAATATCCCAGATATACATATATAGTCAACAAGTCTAAAGAATGTGGATTTCTGCTGTGTGCAATCTGCATTTCCATTTGGTCTACATTARGGTTCAGACACCCAAGACTGAATAAAGATTCTCAGGAACTGAAYAAAATCTCATTAGGCCTGATGTGGTATTCCTTACACAGCCAAAAATTTCCAATGAAGGCAGCAGAGTATTCAGCAGGAGAGGATAAGCCAAAGTGGACTCAAACTGACCGATGCTTTGTTGCAAGAATCTAGGAGAAATTTTCCAAATTTGTTTCTGTGAGAGCTGGCAAACAAACACCCTGCTGGAAGAAAATTAATGACCAGGGAATAATTGTGAGTCTCAGTTTTTGAAGACCAGGCCGTTGTTCTGTTGTCTGCAACCTTTGTGTCACTGAACATCCAGTCTGCAGTGAGGTGTAGGAATGGATGTGCTGCTTAAGTGTTTATGGCACAGATTTTCCTYCTCTGAGTGTCTGGGAAGTGTCTCTACAGAGAAACACAAGCAGAAGGAGATGAACTGAAAATTACTTTAGTTTGTTGTCAATGATTCCTGGTCCTGCAGAAGGATGGTGGAGCTGTCAGCACATTTGTATGTCCATATAGCCAGAAGTAATTCATTGCCCTGTCTATAGAGAATCAAACAAAAGAGACCAGGTTAAAGAAGGGAGATGCAATTCCTCCAGTTTCATGCCTTTTCTTGGGAGCAATTTTAACTGCTGAATTTTAAATTTAGAAGCATAAGCAACAGGGGATGCAGGTTCTCTGCTCTTCTGCCTTGCYCAGGTGAGACCTCACCTGCAGAGCTGCCTCCAGCACAGGAAGGACATGGAGCTGTCAGAACCAGCCCAGAGGAGGCACCAAGATGACCAAGGGTTGGGAGAATTCAGATTGCTCAGCCTGGAGAAGAGAAGCTTCCAGGTGACCTTATTGTCTGAAGGGCCCAACAAGGAAGGTGGAAACGGAGTTTGAACAAGGGCTTGGAGTGATAGGACAAGGGAGAATGGCTTCAAACTGAAGGAGGACAGGGTTATAGAGCTATTGGGAAGAAATTTTTCCCTGTGAGGGTGGGTGAGGTGCTGGCCCAGGTTTCCCAGAGAAGCTGTGGCTGCCCCATCCCTGGAAGTGCCCAAGGTTGGATGGGGCTCTGAGCAACAGTGGAAAGTGTCCCTGCTCATGGCAGGGGGTGGGAGGGGATGAACTTTCAGGTTTCTTCCCACCCAGCCCTTTCTAGGATTTTGTKATTCTACGAATATATACAGGCAGTCCCCTTATAGAAATTTCTGTGATATTTTCATACAAACTTATATATTATCCATACAAACAACGTTCTGAGTCCCTTGTTCTGATAYTGAGAGGTTTTAGCACATTATGGTTTTGACACTAATCAGAATAGCTCCCATGGAGAGATATGATTCACTTCAGAAAAGCAAAGAATGCTCTAAAAATGGTAATACACTGTAGCTATTTCATTGTAATTGGAAACTGTGCTTCACACAAATTACTAGGCAGGCATTCTTGGAAATGTCAGAATTTTCAAGTTAGTTYTATTTAAAATGGGGGAACAAGAATGTGAGGGGATAGATAGAAAATTTGAGGGCTGCATGATTCAGACTTGAAGTGCAGTTTGTAATAGTGAAAGATGATCAACTTTGGGGCTGGAGAAATCATATCCTAAGCCTTCTTCTAAATTATAGGATGCATAAACATGTCTACTTATTCTACGTGTGCTGTTACTTTAATAAAAGGCACCACTTTAGGAAATGAAAGGCTTTGGAATATTGCCAAACATCTTAGTTCTRTTTATTCTCTAAAGGTGGGGCTTTTTCATTATCTACAGAGTTTGTGGGATAGTTGARTAATTTGCAGAAATTTGAGTGTTTCATACCAGACTGCAAACTCTATTTATCTTCWTTCAATGTTCATCTAGCAAATACARGCATGATAAGATTTCCTGTTGGTGTTCTAGCTGTATCGGAATTTGGCAATTAGTCTCTTACTAATCTTACAATGTGCATTTGTGTCTATATTGAAATTAACTGGAAAACTGTATCAGGAAATACTGCTCTTCAACTATTTTATGTATAAATGCGGGGGAGTTGATGAGAGAGATGGAGAGAGAGTAGATGCTGTAAACACAGAGTGCTGATGAATACTCAAGTAATAAATAGAAATATCTTAGAAGTCATTCCTGACAGTAATAAAGGCAGCAATTTGATTTCATCTGTGGATAATAAACTGGTTTCACTTTGCAATAAAAGTGGTGCTTATGTTATATTAATATTTATTAGTACTTATTGATGTTAGGGTTTAGTTGTTCTCTTTTCCTCACATCACAGCCATTTTATAAAAATTCCAGTTAAATTKCTAAGCAGTAAGCAATTAAAAGTGTTTGTGTGTGTGGGAGAGAGAGAAGAAAGTAATCTCTGTGTGTAGATATTCCTTTGGAGAAGGGCAGATCCTCCCTGACTGGGAATCTGGATGGGCTCAAAGAGATGGAGTGCTGTTTGCATTAGTTAAACATTTGGCTCTTTAAATGCATATTTCAACCCACAAGCACTGTTTTGCTGTTCATATCAGAATAATTTGCATGGGTTTCCTGCCTTTTCATGAGGTGTTTGTGCATCCATTGCTTTGACTGGGGCAGGTGCCTCTTCAGGAAAGAGATTGCTCACAGTGTTCATTGGCCTTTTTGTGTGACATGTGAAGGATTGCCAGCTTGGAGGGTAATGTGAGTCACAAAGTGCCTGATCCAAATTTAACCAAATTTGTTCATCTCTAAATTTAGAGAATAGCTGAATGGCAAGACAGATATATTTCAATTTCCATCAGTGACAAGGACAGAGTGTTGGCGGATGCCTGTTAACAGCTACAGAGTGTGTTTTTGATACTCATTTATGTGTGTATGGGTGGGAAAAACCAGTTACTTTTATTTATCATGAGCCTGTTTCTTCTCTGACTGCTTTTAAATCGCTTCTCTGACTCCTTTTAAATCTGTAAGGATGTTCCTTCCATACAGATAATTCTTGTGCAGAAGGTGTGCTCTGGTCCTGAGTCACTTTTTTGCTTTCTTGAGTAGAAAGCATTGCATTGGACTTGGATTTTTATCATTATGAAAACTGAAATATAGACCCTTTTAAAATAAGGCCGGTACCAGGCAAGGTAAGACAATCCAAAATTCTTTTTGTTGATCTTACAATCAGGCTTCAATAGCAGTAATTTCAGAAAATGGGTGTAAGTTTATCCTTCATTTAAGCATAACCCTAAATTAGATTATTAATCCAAGGATTAATCATATCCATGTATCAGTTTGTATTTACCTGCTTTTCTGTGCTAGAGTCCTAATCTTTTTGACTGTTCTAATTCTTTGGCCAAATATTATCCTTGGGGATTTGACCAGTGAAAACAAGGGTGTGTCCACACTGCTTTTGTGCAAGACATTTCATCCTGGGTATGACTTTTCTTTGGGGTTTTTTCTCAGTGAGATCTTTATTATACACCACTGTTTAGCCTCTTTCTCTTGTTTTATTTTATTAGGACCCCAGTTCAGTGAGTGTGTCATTAAATTTGCACGTGTARCGATGGATTGTGTTATTCCAAACAATTTGATTGTTGCATCCCTTACTGAATCAAACAATGAGGCTGGCTGGGTTGGAGATACATTCATTTTTATCTACAGGATCACTGAAATAGCAGTGACTGAATAGGTAATACCAGAATGTGCACGACAGCTTTGAAAGGATTTAAGCAACTTCCTGTAGTGTGCTGAATTGGTAATGATGATTTAAGGGTCTCACTTTWAATGTTTACTGTCCTTCTGGGTGTGAAATAAACCYGCAAGTCATCATTTTTTAATATCATACTCATTTTACTTTGAAAAGTCAGTACAGTAAGTTATTTTTAAAAGGAARATACTGTAGCATAATAATAATGAGAACACGATAGAAATTTGGCAGGGATAACACAGGGATACTATGATTTTAGAAGACTCTATATGGTAATTAGTTAGCATTTGCTCTAATGAAACCCCACCACTCTATTAGCTGATTTCACATTTTCTTGAGAGTGAAACATTACTATATTCATTTTCTGTCACACTTGTCTTTTCAAAATACAAGCCAATCAGCTATRTTCTGTTGACTTGTGTCTTTTTTTAACCTTTCTTGTAATACGGGAAATTAGATATTGCATTTGTTATTACTGCTAGAAAAGGACAGCCCAACCTCCCTAATAAGTATGAGAAGATAAAAAGTGTCAGGATTCTGCTGTGTTCTTAGGAAGGTTTTAAAGAGTAAGTGGCTTTGAACCATTACCATGATGGCTTTGAATTGTTAAGTCTTGAGGAATATGAGCTCAAACTCTCATTCTTCTAGCATGAGCCCACAAATTGGTTTTGAATTGAGAAATTATTGCATAGAGCCAGAATTAATTTATATCTTGATAGATCATTATGTGTTTACACTTCCGTGCATTTAAGTTTACAAGTCTTAATAACAAAGTATTTCTCAGCGAATTTAATGAGAATTGTCAAATGTGTGAGTTTGGAATATCTCCACTGAAGTCAGGTCTAGAGAAGCTTGATTAGTAGGMGCAGAATTAATCCACAAGATACATAACAAGCCTGTCCTTAACCATTTTCCTAATAGCAGTACAATAGCCTTGGCAAGCCATTAATGATCATTGTTTTTGTTGTTTTACTGTATTACAATCAATACAATAGATTAAATGTATTACTATTACATTTTCTTTGAAAAGGAATGTTTCAAAGAAAGAAAGGAATGTTTCAAAGAAAGAAAAAGCCACCAGCTTTTTGACCTGTTCATCCTAATTTTTTTGCATTTTTTCAGTTTGCAATATGAGGGTGTACAGTGTACAGAAATTTCATATCTGCATGTAGAAGATAACTGAGGACATGAGTATCTTGCCTTACCAACATTTGGGTTTTGGGACCAATGGCATGATATAAATAACCCTGTTTGAGTAAGAGTCACTCAGTCTAAAAACTTATTTGCCATTTCAGGTTGTGGGAGTTTTCTTGTTATCTCCCTGGCAATTGTTTYGGATTTAGGATATCTTTTTAAGAGAGATGGAGTCAAAATTTTTACRAGGGCATATAGTGACAGGATGAGAAAGAATAGCTTCAAACTGAAAGAGGGCAGGGTTGGATGGGACATTGGGAAGAAATTCTTCCCTGGAAGTGTCCARGGCCRTGTTGGAGTAGGCTTGGAGTGACCTCCCCTTGCCTTTGCTTTCCTTGTTTTAATCCTCATGTCCTGCAGCTGGGATAGGGCACTGGTGCTTTAGCAGCTCTTCAATCTCTGTTGAAGATTTTCACTCCTCCCAGAGCTCACTTGAGCTTGAAACTGCTTTGTGACACTGTGCATGCATTTTTCCTTYACTCAGGAATATTTCTGCAGACTGTGAACAGAGAATAAGTAATTTGAAGACATTAGTCATTAAAAACCACATCAACCTGGGACAGCTGAGTAGTTAAACAGCAAATCTTTTATGAACCATTTGMGCAGGGGAATATAGGTGTGATCACAACTGCTGAGTCTTGCTGCAGCTCATTGAGATTACGTTCATTTGTGCAGGAGGTGGAGACTTCATTAGTTGAATATGGTTTCTGAATAAGGCTACAAATGAAAAAAACAGGTATGTGCATTCTAATGCACTTGGCACACCCAAACTTTCCTTTTCTTTTTTCTTCTTTTTTCTTTTCAGAAATATAGTATGAGCTAACAGCTGTGGAAAAAAATCCTGATGAAAACAATTTATTATRTATATATTTTACATAATATATTTTTGTAATATAGGTAGAAATAATTCGTAATTCTTTAATAAAAATAATGTTGCATTAAAAAAATTGCTGGCCAGTAAATAATACAGTGAAGATTGTGTTTAGGAACACGCGTTTGGCACATCTATCCATYTATCTATCTTGTGTAAGTAACCAGTGGGATTTCTGAAACTGGGAAATATGTGGAATTTTGTTTTCCCTTTGCCAGAATACAGACCCACAGTGTGTTCAGAGTTTGTATTTTTCAATGTTCTGAGATGGCAATGTGCAAGTGGCAAGAAGCAGAGACAGGGTCTGAAAATCCCATGATAAAAGCAGAGATAAATTGGGTGGTGCCATGAAAAGCCTGAGAGGCACAGGAAAAGCAGAACATTGTTTGTTTTATCTCTGCATATTCTCCTCTAATACCTGCATGAGCTGTGATACCACTTTGGTCTTCCTTGAAAATGAGTGGTGATGAAAGGGATCAGTACAAAAACCTCAGCAGCAACTAAAAATCTGTTTTTCAAAGCAGGTGTGGAATTTAAGGTGGCACTTTGCTTGTGGCTACCCTCATGCAGAGAGAGCTCTTCCAGGACAAAAGTTCAAAAATCATTGTTAATTAGCTATGAGGAGAGTTGTTTTAAATGGTATTTTTAGTATCTAATGAAAGGATGGTTTCAAAAATATTGATATTTTGAAAAAGCAAGAGGACATGYATTTCTGTTTGTCTACTTCATAGCAATCATAAATTTCATTTGAAAGCATAGTTAATAAATTTTGAATAGAGGAAGAGGAACTGAGGAGAACRAACACTTTTAAAACCTGGAGAAGAAATCCTTACACTTGTATGAAATTCCARTTGAATTACTGTTTACACAAAATATTTCAGACAAAATGTCTGAAATAACAACTTTTTTTAAGATACAGTCTAAGTGTGAAACTGAAACATTATCCCACCAGTTTATTGGAAATACAACCCACAATGATTTCATCATATTTTTGAAAATGAAGAACCATTTTCACCGATTTTTATACAAGCTGAATCCAGAAGGAAATAAAAAATATATATCTGAACAAGTCACATGAGCTCAAAGTTATGTCTGAGGGCTTTTATTGGTGGACTCTGTGGATAAATGGTGATGTTCAGATGTTCRGGCTGTGCTAGAGGACAGCAGTTATCTGGGATTCATGAGGGAAGGGGCTGCAAGTTTTAGGTCAAATCAACTTGGAGGCTGCATATACTGCTTGGCATTTATACAAAGCAAGCTCAAGGCTGAATGCAGCATTCAAGTTGTAAAATGGATGTAGAATGGGTAAAAAACCCCTGCAATTACTTCAGCGACGATCCATTCAGGTTAAGAATTTTCATCTTTGCTGTTGCCATAGCAATCTGTTCCCCTGTCACTACCACATTAAAAATCCATTCTGTAAAACTGTTGTTGGCAATATTGAACACATAACAGACAAAAMCATTTTTTTAATAACTTAGGTGCAACACGAAGAAGACCTAGATCTTAGAGAGATGCATATGTTCTTTAAAAAGAAGAAGATTAATATTTCCATAATACATCACAGGAACACAATATTTGTGCTGCAGTATTGATGTCAGTATAAAATAGTTTGCAAATAATCCAGCAATGCAGTGTCAGCTGAGCTCAAATAATTGACCTGTTCAGCCAAGATACAACAAACCCATATGTTCCTGAGTTAAACTCATATTTTGGTAACGTGCTGTAGARCTGTGTGTCCCTTTAACCTTCTGTTTCTGGTTGAATCTGATTCTCTTCAGTGATTGACTGGAGTGATTTTACTTCTCCTGGTGTAATTCTGGAATGGGAGGGCAGTTGTGTCCCCTAAACAGCTTTACATCTGTGATCTAATCTTAAACTGCTCATGAACCCGAGCTCTGCAATGAGTTTGTACCAATAATGAACTGTAGCAATAAGTCCTTAATCATTTGTTAGTGTATCCAAAGGAGGGGGAAAACAGTTTGTAATTCAAAGTGAACATAGCAATGGTTTGACAAATTTATGTTTCCAAACTGAATCAAATGCAAATATCTTTCAATAAAGTAGAGACACACATCTGTRGATACATACATGTGTRTGTGTGTGTGTGTGTGTGTATTTATTCAGGACTGAAAGGGAGAAGTTTGTTTAAATCATAAATAGTCCTAGATTTGAAAACTCAGCCACAGACTAAATAAATCATAATGGAAGAGCTGGAAACTGAATGTATGGCACTTATTCTGATCACTGCTAATATGTCTCAGCAGACAGGGCAAAGAAGTTGCTCAGGCAGATCCTTCCCRTTGTTTTTAGTCCACGTGTCACCCTGTAAGGATAATTATGGTGGAAAAAAAACCCTTTCTGTTCCTCACCCTGCTATCAGAACCTTTACTTCTAAAGGAAGGTATAACTTACCTGTTCTATCATCTGTGGATGGAAGTGCTGCTCTCTCTGCCCCCTTTCCCCCTTCCCCTGTCTGGAGACARAATTTTAATGGAATATATTTTTCCATGGATAATCCAGGATATTGGTAATCGAGAGTACTCGAGAAAATTTGTCTTGCATGTTTTTAACTGTTCAGTTCTCCTTGTTGTTTCACTCAGGCAAATCTTCAAATGTTAATCTTTGCTGAATAKGCAACATCACACCCCCAAATGTCTCTGAGAGGAGTAGCAGAGGTAAAAATAAAAATGCTGGAGGAGAAGTTTATTAAGAATATTCTGGATAAAAATGCTTGTTATTTCTATCAAACACTGGAGACAGAATGAAATAGTCTGTTTTGCCACTCTGTGGGTGAGRTCTGACAATAACATATCAGCATGGACGTGACACAGTTTCACTTTCCTTGAGCTGATTATATTATAGTTTSTTTCCTACCGACACATTTCATTACCAGATTGGGGTAAAAATAGCATTTTTTCTCTTGCTGGCTGTGATCCAAAACCTTTGTTTAGAGCAGAGTTAAATTTAGAGAAATTCAGTTGAATCTATATTCTTTTCCTTATTAGCTATTCCTAACAGTTTTTATTTTCTATTTATAGCTATAAATATTTCTATTCTATATWAGCTATTTTCTAACAGTTTTTTAGCTATTTTCTAACAGCCTGATAAGTTTTTGTGATTGGTGACTAAGAGTCTCTTGCTGTTATAAAGACAATCATCTACTTGCTTATATTGTCACATTATCCCAACAACAATAAACAAGTGCTAGATAAAATTACAAAACCTTGCCTTAAGAATATTGGCCAGTTAACCAAAGTATGAACTTTTGGTTAGAAGCTGTGGCTTCCYYATCCCTGGAAATGTCCAAGGCAATATTGGATGGGGCTTGGAGCASCCTGGGATAGTGGAAAGTGTTCCTGCCCTGGTGGGGGGTGAAACTGGATGATCTTTGAGGTCCCTTCCAATCCAAGCCAATTTCTATTCCGTGATTTTATGAATTATAATCAGGGATGAAGGAATGAAAAAGGTTGAACAGGAAAAGTTTGCTATCTTCTAAGCACCAATGGCCCAGTCATAAATTTACRAGCTACACATTTATTCCATGGGTAGTTTATCTTAAATAAATTTTGAATAAATTTGGTATACAACTAAGAAATGAATGAGGAAAGAAAATAAACATGGATAGTAGTAGCTGCTGTGTTGGCCCAAATGGATGGTATCTTAGCTGAATGTTGTGTGGCAGCGTGTGTACTAGATTTATGGTCAGCTTTCCATTTTAATAATTCAGTATTTCCTATTTCCTGAGGCATGGCAAACGTCTCTTTGTGACCCTGGCTACCAAGAAATGCATCATGCATCAGCATGTCACTGTGGTGCATTTCAGATCTCTTTTAAAAACAGTCTGGTGCCTGGAGAGCCTTCAGCCATGGCAGCTGGGATGAGAAAAAGAGCTGGAAGGGATCTGCTGGTTTGGAGAGATTCTGTCTGGGAAAGCTTTGCAATKGTTTTAAGTTGTGTTCAAATGTTTTTTCTTCCAACAGACTTTGGGAACTCTCACTGCAGTGCCCATTAAAGTTCCTCAGGTCAGCTCCTTGCAGAGGTTGGCAGGACAAGGACCAGCAGTGCTACCTCAGGTACAAAACACAGTTTCAAAGGGGGGTTGTGTCATTTTGTAGATAATCTCTGGTGCCCAGGCCTGGGTGGGTTTGCACACTCATTTTACAGAGTTATGTTTTCCTGCAATCCATGAAAAAAAAAAATTCTTCTGGGAGCATCCTTATAGCACAATGAAAAGCTATAAAAAATCATGTAGATTCATTGTGGAAGAACAAAATACATATGGTGGAATGTAAAACTATGCTTTAAAGTTGAATCACAAGTCACAGAAGTAAAAACCTGCAATTCTGAAATTAAAAACAAGTGGTGGAACTATTAACCTTCCTGTTCACGATTTAAGCTGCTCCACTGCCWTATTTACCTTGTCCATCCCAATATAAAACTTACCCAGGTGCCAGAYTGAGGAAGGATTGTCTGGGTAAGAGTGAAAGTAGAGTTGCACTCACTGGTTTTTAAAATGTTTCAAACTGTGTCTTCTTTACAGAACATGCATCACTGTTTCTATAACCATACACTTTTTCCCCACTTCTCATAATTTTGGATGTCATTTTCAACAAGTGCTTTGCTGCAATTCTATGGTCAGCTTTTCACATTAATGATTATTAAGTATAAATGCATCTCTCCCCCTGTGGCCCTCAGAGCTGGATTTCTCATATAGGAATACTAGAAAAGTGTTGAAGTTGATGATGCATATTCTTCCTATTGTTCCATTTTTTTTTCTAATTTTTTTTTTTTAGTGGCAAAATCTAGTGGAAGATCTGTGAGGTAATCTACTTGGAGGAAGAAGTATTTCCAACATAAAATTCTTAAATTCTCGCTTTAAATTACGTTTTGTGGAAGGCAGAGTTGGGAACATAAAGTGAGGTCATCTTTTTCTTACCAAGTTCAAGATCTTGCTTTTCAGGTGTAGCTTTTGCAAGTGCAGTGGCAGCTATGGTGGCTTTTGGGCTGTATGTGCTGCTTCTCCCTTCTGTGGAGGGATGGAAGGCCTGGCTGGAGCTCTTTTGTGATTCCTACAATTTTGGGAGCCTGCTTATCTCTGGATCATCCTCTGGGAGTGGTTTCCCTCCAAGGTAGACAGATTGCACTTGTGTCTCTGGTGCATGCAGATAATTGAGAAAAATCCAGATCAGTGTCTGAATTCTTGGCAGCACACCAACTGCTCCCTGGCATTTCTCCTTTTGACCAGTCTCTTAATTTCTTTGAGATTTCAGATTCCCTTTAGATTTAGGGGTRGGCATAAATATTACCAGGCTGGCTGGACAGAAAAGGGAAACTCCTCCATTTTGAGTGTCCTCATCATGTCTAAAGGAGTTTTCTGTATTTGATACTTTTATGCTCCTCATCTACACAGCCTATTTTGATTTACCCCTATGCAGCCAAGCAAAAACATACCACACAACTAAACCAAGGCATTTAACAACACTTACATAAAATAATGCATACAGCTTCATRATTTTCCAGATTTGTACAGATGCTTGTCATTTGTTTTGTTCATTTGAATGGGTTTATGATATGACCTCCTGGGAGCTTTTCCATCTGGGGCATGAAGTTCYGAAATTTGCACATTCACAAATGGCAGCAAAATCCCATCACTTAGAGCYGCTAATTAAGTGATGAGCAAACAAACATTACTTACAAGTTGATAGCACAATGCAAACAGTATTTCTTTAGGCATTCAAGTATCCATGAAAACYTCATTTTTACACCTGGCATGGTGTCTCTTTCCCAGTTGAAAACTCTCATCTTACTCCATGTCAAATGCTGCTTTATGGAGCAGCAARGGGGAGGGTAAGAAATTTCCCCTCTCTGCACTAATGCCATTTATATCCATGTGAAGGATGTGGCTTCCCATCCATCTGGCCTATCCTGTGTCTCAGAGCCTTAAGACCAGTTGTTCAAGCTTGCATTAGAACTATTATTATATWTTATTGTTATTAGAACCCTATTATTGTCTTTCTTTTTTTATTTTAGTTAGTAAATGAGTTGGGGCTGGTCAAACCATCACAATGTGATGTTATTGTTGTCTAGAAGCAGGAAAAGCCCCTAAAGTGATGGACAGTACAAAGCAGTGACATCCACAATCTTTAATGTGACACCAGATTTTCAGTCCAGTGAATGCCAGCGGTGTGGATTAGTACAGAGTTTGCTTCTGGAAGTATTTGCACAGCAGGGAAGCAAAGTCTTCACTCATTTGTGCCTAAAGGCTTTGTGGACATTTTACACTGAAGGAAGTTAATCATAAATGAGTATCTGTGAGAGAAGCAAGCTAACTTGTAATRCTGAAAAGAGTGGAAATGGGAGTAAATTATTGACTGGTGTGTATAATCACAGACTGTCTTTTATATTCCTATTGTAATCCTAAACAATAAGGAATTTTTTTTATGCAGAGGCACAAAGATARCTGCATGTTCAAGGACAGAATTGTTGTGCAGAAAGTAAAAAAAAAACCAGAAATCCTTGTCAACTTCAACCTCTACTTCTTAATTTTTTGAATAATATTGATTTTGTTTGCTGCTTTTATGGTAGTTTATCCCCTTTGCAAATGGAAAAGAGCCACTTAATGGATCATCAATACAATGGTGGCAGTGCCAAACCAGAAAATATAGGCAGAAAATACACAAATCATGAACAAAAGTTCCTGTGAAAGTGCAGTTCAGAGTAGCAGGATTGGAAATGTGGGCTGGAGGAGTTCCTTGGGTTTTACCCTGCATTTCATACCATCCTCCTGTAGGTTCCCAGGCTGATATTCCAGGGATATGCTAAAGAGAGGATAATGTTGTATGTGAACATGGATTCACTGAACTGGCTCATCTTTCTTGGGCTTTCCACAAAAACATCCTTTTTGTGTACCCCATTAAGGGGGAAGGAASAAAAGAAAGAAATCTTCCCCCTGTGGCAAGGGGGAATAAACATAAATAAATTATGTTTATTTTGACTGTGATCTTAGACCAGGCTGAAGATAAGGAGCACTTATTGGGAAAGGAACCAAAAATGAACCAAGCTGCAAATACTTGTATTTGAGTGAGTGGGGCAACCTGGATTTTAGGGAGTGTGTGTCATTGCTGTAAAGTTATGCAGAATGGGGTTGTTTGCATATTTTTTATTGAATAAAAAAGAAGAGGGAGAGAGTTAGTCCTCAGCTGGCATAAATAGACACAGCTTTACTGAAGTCAGTTGCATCTGTTCATTTTGGTGAAGGATATAATTACCCCATACTGCACTCATTTTATCAGTCATTGCTAATGTTTTCTGTGTGATCCTCTAAAGCTTTTCAAGAATGAAAGCTCTGTCTGCTGCTCCCAGCACTTTGCCTCTGTGACATATGAATTGTGCCAAATCCATTTCGAGTTTTTGTTTTTAAGCTCCGAGTACAAGGGTGAAGTGAAAATAAAGTGTGAATAATAGTCTTTCTCTCAAAGGCAATGTGATATTGCTTTGAGCTGAAAAATTTACTTTCATATAGATCATCCCTGCCAGTTTGAAGGTCTGATGGATGCTGAGCATGATCCAGCTGAAATCTGATAGAGGGGAGGGGAAGGGTTTTTCAGTGTTGCTGACAAAGCCATAACAAGATCCAGGGACTGGAAGATGAAATTAAGCAAATTCAACCTTGCAATAAAATGCCAGTCATGAGCATAATAAAACATTTTAATGATTTACTGAAGCTCATTGTTAAGAAGTCTTTGGTATTTTCTTTTTGAATTAATTTTTTTTCTTTTTAATATTTTTTTTCAATTAGTCTTCAGTTTCTGGGAGAAATTACACGGCCAGCCTGTGAGCTGGAGGATGACAGTGATTCCTTTCGGTTTTGTAATTGAAGTACACTTGTTAACTTCTTTCCCAGGCCTGAAGGAGAACACATTTACCAGAAAGGCCCTTAACAATTCTCATAGCACCTGCAGATCTGCACAGATGGAACTRTTGTAATTAAATCCTGTCCTTTAGGACTGTATAGGATTGCCCACGGAGATTGGAGGAACTGTGTGATTTTCTTCCTTTCTCCTTTTCCCCACTACTTGTTTGGGTTGGCTCTTGAGGACTTCTTTTGTAAGAGGTTTTCTTTCTTACCTTATTTTTTTTTTATTGCCTCAGGGAAGAGGCTCACCTGGTGGGATGTACCTCAGGAAATTGATTTTCTGTGATCACATTTGCCTTTATCAGTGGTAAAACACACCAGGCTCTCCCCCTCCACCACTCAGCAGTTCATTCACCTCTGCACATTCAGCAATTTGTGCTCTTGAAAGCTTGAATGACGTTTTGGTGAAATGGAAGAATTTGGGCTTCATATAGGGACACCTGGATGGGGCTGAGTAATATGGGTGGGATATACGAGAAGTCAGATTAGTCACAGGAGCTGATTCTTTCATGATCTGAAACTCTTTAAAATAAATTAAATTAGATGTTGTTGAACAAAAGAACACTCTACATCCCACAGTCCCTCTTATTTCCCTGTCTGAAAAGCAGACAGCTCAGGTTTGAGAATATCTCCTTGAAAATATGCTCCCTGCAGCTATCTGAGAAGTACCAGTCTGAATTGCCACAGGAAATTAAGCGTTGCTATTATTGTGTGTTTTAAGGAAACTAAAGAACAACATGAGTTTAAGAAATCATTATATTCAAGAAGTAGCTCTCTCTTCTGCATTTTGAGCGCTGGTAGTATCACATTCTGTTTTGACAGCTGTCAGAAGTGGAATGAAAGATACTCAGGGAAAGAAGGATTTAGAATTCTTACTTGCAACATTCACCAACAGTTGCACTTTTCTCTTGGTCACATACACGCTGCCTCTTTCTCTTTTCTTCTCCTTTGCTCAACTTTGGTACCTTTAATTTCTGTGCCTCTTGTGACAGGGACTGGTGCCATTCAACCTGTGCTACTTTCAGTAGAAAATTCCTATTTGATACTGTGCATGTGCAGTGCAGTTCCTGCCTATTCCAGCTCTTCTTCGGTGATTATCAGCTCCCAAACTTTTGCTAGTACCACTGTTCTCCTTTCATCTCCCAAATTTAGGCTGCAGTTTTGCTGTGGGAAAAGGAATTTATTCTAGCTCTTTCCTTCTTATTTTTTTCTCTTGCTAGCTGACATAATTTATCTTCATAAATTACTGTAGCAATGTAGGGTTTTCAGTGACTCTACCAAAGGTCTTTCACATAGCTGTTTATTAAATGTTTACGTTTACTGTTCATATTCTGGGGGAAAGTTCATAGGTGTTGGATAACAAAGAGCTTCTACATTTGCTTTCTGTTTTGGATTCACACTTGCAGGCCCTAGAAATAACTGCTATTTCCATGTTAAATTCTTTTAGCTTTAACTCAGGAGCACCCAAAACTTAATTTTCTGTAGTCAACTCGTTTTATTGTTCTGTAATTCCAAATAAATGTGGTCTCCCGAGGTTAAGTGAACTTGGCAGGGAGTTTGCAGAGGCTCAGCCCATGAAAACAGCTGTTCCTCCTCTGTATCACACGGTGGCAGAAAGCACCCAGAGTATGCTCTGTGCTGTACGAGCTTGGTAAATCCTATCACATCAGTTCAGTGTGCAGCACTTTACAAGAATTTAGTACTTTGGGAAATTAAGTTTGTTTAATTGTCTGTGCAGGAGGATCTTATTTTATAATGAAGTAATGTTTGTTCTTCCACAACTTGTAGGGTGTGTATTATGGGTGTGTGTAGGATTCATAACATCTGGCAGTCTATATATATATATAAACATATACACACATATATATATACATATGTATGCAGTAGAAAATATAATTACATAGCTGGAATATATATAAATATTTTGTTTTAATTAGGCTTTTGATTAAATATAAAAGTGCAATTAAGAGTGACAGATACAGTAGACCCTGGTAGATTGCGTGACAGTTTTTTGTTAAAAAAATTCCTGAGCTGATGGGTTTAAACCAGTGCTCTGGGCACTACTTTTGAAAATAAGGCAACCTGTGTATTGCTGCATTTAATATTTGCTGTGGAGATGGAAGGGTACATCTCCTTCTTGACATGATGGGGAATGATGGCCAGCCTTGAGAGATGGTTTTCTGCCCATCAGTAAATCCCTGCATTTTCATGAAATTGCTTACTTAGGCTCAGGATTGAAGCTGGCAGCATCAGAAGGGCTCCTCTAGGCTCCAGCGTTGTGACACAGGCAGCTGTTCCCCACATCTGTCTTTTAGAACTCATCATTTTGCTTTCACAGTATGGAAGGTGCAAGGAGTGACAGGACTAAACAAGCACAGAGGGAAATGACTGTTTTATCTGTCTGTATTAACAGATAATTTGGGTGTGAAGTTAACTCCATGTGAAGGAATTTAAATTATTTATTTTCAATCCTGGAACTGTACTTAACATGTTAAAGCAGACCCATGTTGATAGGGTGATGTTAATTATGCCACTGGAAACACATCACATGAGGTGAAAACAATTGATTGCAGCCATCATTCATGGCTCTGAGTACAGACACAGCCATTGCAAAGCTGGGCAAAGTGTCCTCTTCCATCCATGGAAATGATGGAAGATCTTTAATGATTGCAACAAAATATGAAGTTTGATGGTTGTGGGTTTCTGATATCCCTCTCTTTTATAAAATTTGTCTCTTGTCAGTTAAGTGATTGTGTAACTGATCTCCTCTCCATTTCATAAGGCATGTCTTAAACATGAAGATTTTCATTCACCCATCCACCAGTATAAAAGCATATGCTTTACTCTCCCTGTACACACTTTCCCACAACTCCCTTAATGATTCAGTGCCCAACTCTTCAATCCACAGAAAGAGCATTGTGTCCTTCAGAACAGGAAATTATTGCATTCTTCAGAAAGGCTTTGCCTTACACATCCTGAGAGCTGGACGCGTCTTGACTAGCAATTGTATGGATGCGTGCTAATCAAAATAAAGATTTGACTCTCTCCTCCCTTTTTGTTCGGCAGTTCAGAACTTCAAAATGATCTAATTGAGAAGTGCTGGGAATATATCTACAAGCAAATGAAGGGCAGGCTACATGCAGTTGCTCCATTCTGTTTTTCTAGATGCTCCTGCTCCACGGTTAATGCAATTAGAGATTCTCCTGAGAGCGTGCAGTGTTTGTTCTTGCTCCTGCTAACACCTGCCTCTCTGTTTGCAGGTTAGGCCAAAGACCCTGATTCCAGACAGCCTCCCAATCTCCCCGTGCAGAGACCAACCTTCCAAGCAGCCTCCCACCTTCCAGAAGGCAACCATAGTGAGCATCAAAAACCCCAGCCCTGCCCTCCCGACTGCCAACAACACCGTCAGCCATGTACAGACGCCCAGCAGCCAGTCACAAAGTGTCACCGAGCCCACAGCTCTCTCGTCCCCTCTGAGCAGTGCTGGTGTGGCCTACGCCATCATTTCCACCTCCCCCAGCAATGCAGCTCCCATCAGCACCAGTGCCACGGTCTCGGTGGTCAACGACAGCATCAAAGTGCAGCCGCTGCTCATCAGTGCCGACAGCAAGGTGAGCTCCTTGGGCAGCAAACGTGGGGACTGTGCTGCAGGTGGGAGCAGAATATTCGCCTGGGAGCGCATTTCTCAAAGAAAAAAATCAGAAAGCAATGGGAAGATTCTTACAGGGGCACATAGTAGACTTTTATCTGTGTGCAAGCCCTGTTTTTTAGTGGGAACTAAATGCATCATTATGTAGCCTGACATTAAYGGGACCATATGACTTTCTCTTTCCWTAGGCCAATCCTCACTAGTAATAACCCTGAATTCTGCACAGCTCAAATTTCCTATGGACTCCCTCTTCATTGATACAGTGATACTGGTTCTATTGACTGACCCCCAGTGATAAAATAATATAAAATAATATAAATAATATAAAATAATATAAATAATGTAAAATAATCAGAGATTCCTTCCAGGGGAAGACCAAATGAAATGAGAGCTCAGGGTTTCAGAACTGACTGGGAGATGAATCAGTAGACAGAAAACATTCAAGCTATGAAATACTTGTTTGTTCTGCTTTTCAGCCTTGGAATACAAGAACTTCACCACTCTTATACCAGAAAGAAATTCCATACAGGATACCAAAGCACCCAGCAGACATTAGCTGTAATTTACTACTGGGATTCTGCTTCTTTTGGTCCCGTTGGCAGCACACATTCTCACACAGTGCTAAAAAAGAATACAGGATGTAGGATGGCTTTTGAGGCTAATAAAAGCAGACATCTCTTCCCCACTTTTTTTGACATAATTTATTTTTCTCTTATTTAAGATGGCTACTGGTTAAGAAAACCATCCCTTTTAATGCCCTTGAATCTTCAAGAGTGACTGAGTTGAGATAAGGTATTCTAACACTTGAATGACATTGATTGAAAGTTAACAATGAAATAGATGGAATAGGCCCAGTGTTCAAATCTAACAGTCTTTATCTAGAAGGTAATAGTCCTTGGCAAGCCCTTTTGAAGCTTCCATAGTCCTTCTGATTATGGTATGAAGTCACACGTGTAGTTCTGTGGGCAGAAATTGTCATTCATTCCTTTTACTTTAATCACTTCTAGAGAATGTGACCTGCATTGCACAAATCTTCATGTGGTAATACAAATATTTGAGCAGTTGGATATACGAACATATATGGGTGTATGAGATGTGTCCTAATTCCTGTGGGTTCTAAATAAGAATTAATTTTAATTTAAAACACGTGCAGTTTATTTAGTTTATGGGAAAGTGGCCATCCACTGCTTATAACATGTAAAGGCTGAGGACTGAAGTCTGATCTCAGTTGCATGAGGAATGTCTTCTTTCCCATCTTTTCCCATCTTCTTCCCCTGTCTTCTTTCTTGCTCTGTAATAACACTGGTATGGCTGAGATCAGACTGGGTTTGAATGTTTAGTAATCCCATTTCTTCTACTTTTGCAAAATAAAATCAAAGGAAAGACCTTAAAATCACACCACAAGTGCTAAAGCATGGCTGATCAGCCACCTTCACAAGTCATCTAAATAAAAAGTGCTCTAATTTTCACTGGCATAGATCAAGTGACATAGGCTACAGTAGGTTTCTAATGCACCAATAAGAATTTTTAGCAACTTAAGTATGGATTTAGGACCCTAACCTAGGTGTGCTGTTGTTTTATGCTTTTGACTTGTGACTTTCATTATTTATTTGTAGGGTATCAAGTAACCCTTAAAGAGGACTCAAAGGTTTCAGGCAGGAAAATCCATTTTCATATAGTGAATTCTCTTATTTGTACATTGTCTTTTAGGTTATCATTATTCAACCTCAAGTCCAAACCCAGACAGAAAGTAAAGTGGAGATAAAGAATCCTCCTGAAGAGTCAGCTCAGGGACCCCCTGCTACCAAAAAGAAAAAGGAGGAAAACCCAGAGGTGATTTTTTTTTTATTTTTAATAAATGAACTACAATGTGGTTGAGTTATGGGGGCCAAATCTAAACATTCTTCTGTGTGCATATGCAATTACTTTATTTGTGCTTATGATTCTGTTCATCTCTCCTCCCAATCTCTGCAATCAGGGTGATTTCCCTGCCAGTGAGTGCCCTGACAAATTTGGTTTGCACCATTCAAACCTTCCAGTGTCACAAAATGTGAGGCTTGGAGGTCTCATAATAATTTAGGCTATAGCTGGATTTATGTGAAAGGTGTATGAAAGCTTAAGATATTTTCTGTTATCAAACATACAGCATCAGATTTAGAGGCTGTGTTTGAGGTGGAATTAACATTTCTTTTTTAAGCTGACCTTTTACTTCTTTGTAATGAATCTTGCAATTTTTTGATTGTATTACTAGTTTCCTGCATTTGCTGTGTACATGTCCCACAAGTACATCAATTCTAGCCTGAAATACTTTAAAATCCTTAACAGTGTGAGAGTAGAGTGGGTTATAAGACTAAATCTCTTTTGTGAACTATACTTATGTTTTAAACTAGAAATATAAACTGCCAGTCCCTGTAGATAGAGGGTCTCTAACAGACACTTTGGATTTGGGCTGGGTATGTTCACATTAGATTGGGTGCAATTTTGGGGCAGTTTGAGAAGCTACACAAACTGAATCTACTTTTGTGGAAATGCTCAGCTCCTGTGAAATCTTAACCTCATTAGTGTAATAAATGTGTAGCACGAAAGTATCCTTGGAGCTGTAGGTTTAAGAGAATTATTACTACATGAATTTATAATGTCACTGGAGGCATGTGGGTGGCCATTTTACCATTTTAAGAGGTTCATATAGTTAAAACAGTGTTAAGGATAAGAATTTTAGCCCAAAATATCACAGCTCTGTTTAGAAGCTCTGCAGAACTACATGTGGGAAATCTCCCAAGTTTAAAATCTGACCCTTACAAGAATCTTCATTACCACTGAATGAAGGGATTGTAGAGTCCTGTTTTATTTAGGAAGGTATTTCCAAAAACTTATTTATTTTGTTGCACCTTATGGGCAGAAAAGCCAGTAGGCCCTGCTTAGAAACAAAATGCTAGGAAAAGGTATCCATTTTTATTTGCCTGGAAAAACTATTGAATAAAATTCTTCCACAGAGATGCAGGAAGAGGCAATGGGACCGGGCACTATGAAATTCATAAATGCAAGGGATTTTCATTACAGTCCCAGCTAGAATATCTCAAAGACCTTTTTCTAACCACAGGCACTGTTCCTACCCTGTTTACTTGGAGGTCTCAAAAACTTTTATTTGCTGGGTAGGGTGCTGACACTGTGCCCTAAAGTATGACAGTTTTTTTCTTTTCATAGATTTGTTTCCCAGCATAAATAGATAGGTCTAGGGTTAATTTCTTTTGTTCTTTGAAAGTAAACTTTAGTTGATTATCATGTATTTATGCAATTAGTGTAATTAGACCTAACAGCATAATTAGTATAAATATATGTAATGATATAAATAGAACATGCAATTAGAAAATTAAATGCTTTTGTGAAAATCTTTCTTCTGCTTCGTGAAGATACATACTGTGTCTTTCTAAAAGCACTCATGGCTTTTAAGCAGATTAATAAATTTAGATCAAAGACAACAAAGATAACGTGGTATTTTTAAGAAGAAAATAGGCATTGAGGCACTTTTCACTTTTATTTATAGCCAAAGCACAAAACTGAGGCAGGAACTCCAATAGGGCTCTGTGTAGATCTCAGTTGGGAGGGACTGGGATTGAACAAATTAAAGTGACAATTTGAAAAAAGCTAACCAAAAATAACCAGGTTTACCAGCAGCCAGGAATCCCACGTGCAGTTACTGAGAATTCCTGAACAATCAAAGAGTGAGGATAATCACTGTCTTTAGTTCCTGACATGGTCATTCCATAGGGCTCAGCTGGAGATGGAGAACAATGATGATGGATCCAATGATGGGTCTCCTTCCACCAGGATGATTCCTAAAGAAATGGAGGAATTACAAAAGGGAGCTGCTCCTCTGGGGAGAAAATACCCCAGACAATGTTTTGTGGTTTTGTTTCTCTGAGTTTTTTGTTTGTGTTTTAGGGGGGAAGTTAATACTTTTTTTTTCTTGAAGGGACCTGAGTTCAACACAGAAAGAAACAGAATTCTATCAAAAACTTTTTACTCATTTAAAAATTCATATTAGCAAACTATCTGGCAACATTTTAATTCTAAAATGTTTTTTTTTTCTAGAAGAAAAAATACTGCCATGAATGCTGGTTATTTAGTTACTGGTGTTTTTAATCCCTCCTAAGAAGTACAAGAGAGACACACAGCAATTGTCAAATATATGCTAACGTTAGACCTGGATTGAAAATCTGGAAAAAATAAAGTCTTGGTTTTGCGGCTTTCTGTACAGAGGAGGAACAATAGATACTGTGATAATTGGAAGGAAAGCTTTGCAGTGGAAGTCAGGTTTTGAGTTGAATCCAATAGGCTATGGGGGTGTGAAATATCAACACCCATAAAAACAAATACAAATATAAAAAACAAATAYAATATAACAAATATAATATGCTKGTTAAAAAGAATACAGCTTCCACTGGGATTTTTTAAAAGAAACCATCTTTCAAATCCCTACAAAAGCTAACCCTTCTTGTGTTTAATCATGAGATCATTATCAAGTCCACTTGTGGTAGTTCTTCGTATTTTAAGCAAGTATGTTGTCATTAGATTTAGTTGGATACAAATTCAAACAATTTCAGATCAAAGAGAGGAAATTGTTTAGCAAACATTCCAGTACACAAATAATTTTGGTTGAGGCATGTTTTGAAAATTTTTTTATATGAAGATATGTTTTGTGCTTATACAGTTTGGAAGACTTGTGAGTTATATTTTAGATCAGATTCCTCGCTGCAAAATGAGTTCACCAGTGCCAGTGGGAGATGTTTGTTCTCTCCCTGTTGAGGAAAAATGTTGGATCAGTACATGCCTTTACAGTCCATGCACACAGTGTTATTTTTGTAGCCTGAGAAGAGAAATTTCTGGGTTTTTTGGGTTTTTTTTGAGGGGAGGGGACTTTCAATATGCTTCCAATATCTTGTTTACTGTCGTTCAATTCATATTTGTTTTATACAAAATTCATACAGCTTGTTCCCATCCAATAAAAGAAGTGCCATGTCCAGATCATAATAAAAATACAAAATTACTTCACTAAAGAATGGAGTAAGAATCCATCTAGCAATGTGAAATTGAACTGATTGAATTAACTGAATTGGTCGTGTGTTATGTGAGATCAGCAGTTATTTAGCATTGGCTTCAGAAATCCTTGAACTGCTGGAGTTTATGTAGTCATACAAGGAGAACCAGGCATATCTGCAGCAAATCTTCAATTAAAATTCCTCACATTACTATGCAATCAAGTAAGATAAGTTTCTAGAAGATTTTACTGGGTTTATTCTGTCAATACTAACTTTACCATGATTGTTGTAGCAGAAAATCTAACCCCTGTTTATTTTTTCCTTAGAAAATTGCCTTCATGGTAGCACTAGGACTGGTTACAACAGAACATTTGGAAGGTAAGATGGCATGTGTTGATTTACCGTTCAGTTTTTTGAGGGAAATGTTTTCTGGTGGTGCTCTGCTGGTGATTTTTACAGAATCTCAGTGGTGATTTTTACAGAATCTCAGAATGGGGAGGTTGGAAACCAGTGGAAGCCACGTGGTCCAACCTCCCTGCTCAAGCAGGGTCATCCCAGAGCAAGTTACTGAGGGCTGTGTTCAGATGGAATTTGAATCTCTCCAGAGGATAAGATTCCACCACCTCTCTGAGTAATCTGTTCAGTGATATTTTACCCTTCTGGTAAAGAAATTCTTCCTCATGTTCAGGTGGAATTTCATGAGCATCAGTTTGTGCTCTTTGCTTCTGTCACTGGGCACAACAGACCACAGCCTGGTACATGCTCTGACCCCTTTTTGCAGATATTTACACACATCAACAACATCTCCTCTCAGTTTTTGCTTCTGCCATCCTGTGAAGAGCAATGAAAAAATAGAAAATTAAAAAATCAGGTGAATTGTTCTCTTTGCAGTGTGCAATATTGGGTGACCTCACTTAGCTCAAGGGGCATGAGGACTGGCACAGGCTGGTATTTGGACTCACTTGGTCATCATGGTCCTTTAAAGAATTTTAATAAATAGAGAAAATAGTGAAAGAAAAATACTGCAAAGGCTCTGTCTGCCACGGTCAGCTCACAGTGATTCTTGATCACAAAAATTGTTAATGGCAGCTGATATTTACTGCCCATCCCATGGACCATAGTCAGCAAAATACTTAGGAATTTCCAGTACACTGAGTTTAAGTTTCATGTGCTTTAGACTTAGGAGCATGCTCAACTACCTTGTGTCTCAAGAAGAATCCACCATTTTTAGCTTGATTTCTTTTTACTAACATTTCCAGATCCTTAATCTTAGGGCAAGCTGCAAATTAGAGAGAAAATACATCCCAATTGTAATATCTCCTCCATATATGCAGCAGGTTCCTATGGGTCTTGTTGCAATTTTTCAGTGTTTTTCCTCTTTAAATCTGCATTTTAGAAAATAATTTCATGTCCCAGTGACTGAGAATTTGAAAGCAGTTTAAAGTAAGTTTAAGCCTTCGTCATTTTTAATCCCTTAATGGTAATGGATTGAAATGGAAATCAAAAAGCTACAGCAATTTGAGGAGAAGATTTATAATCCAAAAAGTGCAAATGATGACTGGTTCTCATTTTCTTTGTCTAAGGAAAATAGGACATCATTTGAAATTATGCTGAAGTACAAATTATGCTTACAACAGAAAGGACTTAATTTTGAATAATTCTACATCCTTTGATTTTATTGGAACTAATAAATTGTTTGTGTGGATTTATTGCTTATGCTCAAAATGCCAACCAGTGCTCCATTCTGTTTGTTGTACACTAAATGTGGAGATGCACATTTTGAACCAAACTGCTACAACACTCGTCACGCAGAATCAATTCTTGAAGACAAATTCACTTTTTATATT
This sequence comes from Malurus melanocephalus, assembly GCF_030028575.1. Lineage (NCBI taxonomy): Eukaryota > Metazoa > Chordata > Aves > Passeriformes > Maluridae > Malurus > Malurus melanocephalus. The sequence goes on along the minus strand of NW_026623796.1, from coordinate 13,877 downwards.
CCTATTGACATTAAATAAATGGTTCCAACCAAGAGCTGTTTACTGTGGAAAGGGTATTCCTTCACGAGAATTCGTGATTACAACTGTCAAAAATGCCCTTATAGCTTTCACATGCTAAAAGTTATTATTTTACTGCTCTGTCATGTTTATGGTTATCAGTCATTGCTGTTTATCAGGAAGCAGTGGCCATTGCACAGTTTTCAGTGCAATGAAAAAAATCCTTTTGGGCCTCATAGAATGAGCATGCAGAGTGTTTATTGGTGAAGGCAGTAGATTGTTGGAGTTTGGCCTCCAACATAAAGCTATCTTCAAATTCATTCATCTTTGTCAAATGTATTACAGTTTAAATTTTCCTGTTTGGTTTCTGCTTTTTAATTAATAAACTAAGGAATAAGATAGCTCAATTCTGTGATGCAGTGCGTGGTTGTAACCTATTGAATCTTTTAGTATTACAATTGTGTAAAAAAAAAAAAGGTAGAAGGAAAAATTTTAAAAGGAGGACCTTTAGTTCAGATCATTCTGAAAATGCCATTCCTCTCCTTCTGAGACAAAACAAAACAGAGCTGTCACCACCACGGGGGCATTTAGAGTAGCAAGATCCCTCTTGTACCTCAGTGCAAAGTCTAAACTTCACCTTAAAAGATTCACATAGGAAATATTTTGGAATGGAGCACACATTTTGTGTTGTGGGATGGATGCTGTGTGGCTCTTCTTGCTAAAAGAAGAGATAATTAATGGAGTTTATAATCAAAATAACAGGCTTTACAAGACATATTTGTAATAATCTCACTATTCTGAACTGACTTCAAGAGCTTTAAAAAGAAATTCCGTATGATGTGAATTGAATCCTAGCTCAGATCAAAGTAGCATTAAACTTACAGATTTCTGTGTAAGAAAATTGGAGTAATCTGCTCCCTCTCTCAGTGTTTCCAGTGTTGCACACATGGCTGGTTGTTGCTAAACACAATCCTCAGCATGTGCCATCTCCAATGAGTGTCACCCCTGAGTGGAAGGGGCTGTGGAAGTTCAGTGGAAGGGCTGCAGTGCAGAGTTTGTGTGCTGCTGTTTGCAGTGACACATATATATACACACACATATGGCTATAACAGCATTTAGTGTGCTCAGGATTGTGAAATTCCATGCTCCTGCTTGGATAAATCATCACATCCTAGTTAGAACTGAATCTAGCCATGCCATCTCATGCTTTTTCTAACCTCCACAGAGGAAAAGTAATGTAAATTGAATTTAAAAGGTTCTCTGTGTTTTCATGTGATATGAACTACAAAGCTTAATTGCTTTAAATGCTTCCCTTTGGTTAATAGCAGATGTTGAGAGTGCTTTGAAGGCTCTTGGTGTTTGCTGAATATGTGTCTGAAGGGATCATAATAAAAATCTTGTAGATCAGCAGAAGTCTACCTTGAAGGAAGGAAAAAATAAAAAATGCCTGTGTTCTGAATCTCACAAGGAAAAGCTTATTAATGTCAAACCTTGAACTGCAGCAAATATCAATGCTGCTGCAACCCAATTATACTTTAGAAACTGAACACAAACCCCAAGGGGCTGAGGGTAAGAGCATCTTGCTTAACAAGTTATATCTACATTTTTCCCTGATGAATGAGAAATACACAATTCATGTTCCTTTCCATGGTAACAGAAATCCAGAGCAAGCGTCAGGAAAGAAAGAGAAGAAGCACAGCAAATCCAGCCTACAGTGGACTCTTGGAAACAGAGGTACTTTATCATTCACTTTCTTTACCACAGTTATATTTCATGTCAATAAAAGGTCTAAGTGTTTCTTGCTGCAAAAATACATATGAATGCAGAACCACTGTTACTTGTAAAAGGATGCTGATGTAGAAAAGAAAGAAAAGATCTCATCTCAGTAGCTAAGCAACAGGTTTTCACCCCACAAGATCACTTGCTCCAAACTAGAATTCATCTTCATTTCAATAAAGGCCAAAAGGACTAAATTAGTGTGAGACCTGATTACTCTTTTGCCTACAAAGGCAGTTCCTTTAGATCATAACTGGAGAAGTGCTGTATTATGTTCAAATGTGCATTTCTATTTCTCTTTTCCTAAGTGCCAAATAATAAGTGGAGAACTTTGCTTTTTTTTATTAGTGGCATTCATAACAGGGGTGTGTTGGTTTAAGAATCAGTGTGCTCTGCAGGGAGTGAGGAACCCTGAGTAATAAATATAATCATATATAATTGAAAATAAAATGCTCTGGATAATCTCTGCTGTGTGTTTCACTTACACTGTTGTATTTATGGTGGTGCAATCAGAATTTGGTCCTGAATTATATTGGATTACAAACTTGGTGTTAAAGCAGCTTATAAAAAGGCTTCACCTTTTCTGTTTTTTTTTAATTTGTTTCTAAACATATATGCATTTATTCAGCAAATTAAAATTTCACCTTTGAAATTTCAGCACAGTTTGGGTTTATTGTCTGAACTTTCTACTGAAATGATGCTCAGTTGCAGCCAGCTCTCCATTTAAGCAAGACTTCTCTGTGTTCTGAGTTCTTTAAGCCTAAAGAAAGTGATTATTCTTTATTTAGGTACAAGTTTTGCAGAATTTTTGTATGCCAGCATTTCAGATTTCTGTCTTTGTTGGCAGATAGCAAACAGATGAAGCTGAAAAGAAACCCACCACTGCAGTCAAACTGCTGAGTCACTTGATTGTTCTTTTTTTGAAAGCACTGGAGATTTTTACACTTCAGAGCATCTTTGGGCACTTGAGTTCTTCCAAATTCCTCAACTATTTTGTTCAGTGTAAACACTGATGTCCATACAGACAGTATCTAACACAACAGGAGCTTTAGTTTGCTAGCATTAACCCTGTCATGCCTTAGACCTTTTTGCCCTCAATATTAAAATACTTGCAGCAGTTTTGTGGCTGCAGCCAGATCAGAGTTTGTGACAAACTCAATTATCTTGGAGCAGAGCTGGAAGAGAAGATGGCCCAGGTCTGCTGCACCCCAGTTCATCCCTCTTGTAGTAGCTATTCTCAAAAACATATGCTGGAATGAAAGGAGAAATAAATGTCAGTGAAAGAGTCCTGTGGCTGATCAGCTGTGTCCTCATTAGGAGCTGTCATTAAGCACTGACCATGGGGAATGGCATTCATGTCAAATGGAGGCAGATGGTTTTTTTTCTCTGATCAATTAGCTGTTCAGATGGATTTGCTAATTAGTGAGTTGAGGTATTTGTGGCATTTCAGGCATTTTGGTACAGTTTAATTTAGTCTGCTGAATGATCTTTAATTCATGATTGTTTAAATTGAAATTGTGTATAAATTAGAACTTTTATTTGCCAATACCCCTCAAAATATCAGGAGCTCAGCATTTGAAGTGGTGATGCTAACTTTGGTTGCAAAAATGTAATTGTGGTCTTATGTCTTCATTTGAATGACGTGCTTTTTCTTTTCGAAGTTTTGTTCTTTAAAAAAAAATGAAATACCATTTTATTTTCCTACACTCAGTAGCCTTTTTATCCCATAGGAAAGAGTGAAGTTTCAGGCTGGTTATTTTTTTAAGAAATAAAAAACATCTATTCAAAATTCATTAATAGATTGGCAGGCATCAGTGTATAAGAGAATAGTTTGGTCACCCCAGAATAAATCATTTATTAGGAAAACCCCTCTAATTTTCTTCCAAGCAGAATCTAAAAACATCTAATGAAGGAAAATGGTCCAGTCCTCAGAAGAACAGTTTGGGCTTGTCTAGACTATTAATGAAGCCTGACTTTCTATTGCCCACGGCCTCTGCTGTCCATGGGCTGTGTTAGATGAGCTGAACACCTCACACAGGTTTGTGGTGCTCTGTGTTTGGAACTTTGGTGATCTCAGCAGATTGAAATCACTGCCTGCTCCTTGAGATCCTGCACATTCACTTCTGAAAGGGAAATGTTTTGCTAAGGCCCTCATTTATTGCTTGCATATAAATATTCTGTGTGAATATAATATGCTTGCATATAAATATTCTGTGTGAATGTTCCTCTGGACCGCAGGCAGGTGTCACAAAGGTAGCAACATTTTTCCTACTGATGAGAAATCCATCAGCATTTTTATATATTCAAATAAAGATATCATCTCATAGCAATAATTTTCCTGTATGGACGTTTTTGGTTTGGAGTTACTTTTGCTGTATCCTTGCTCTTTTACCAGTCCATGCAACATATCCTGCAACCCAATCAGTAACATTTGCAATTTGTATTTCTCTCTTCTTAATCAAATCTACTGCTCTGTGAAGAACTTGTTAGAAAGGTAAATAATGCAACTGTTTGGCTGTGTCAGTAGTGAGTCTAAGTAGTTTTTGGAAAGCTGGTTACATCTGAGGGAAGCCCGTGGAGATTGTTAATCTGAAATGTGATAAACAACCAGAACACTTAGAAATGACACAGGGTTTGGTTTCTTTTCCCTTGCAGAGGAAACGCCTCGCATCGAATTATTTGAATAACCCCTTGTTCCTTTCAACGAGAGGTAAGCATATTTTTAAATGAATATACTATTATTCTGATGAATGCTGAAAATTTATTAGTAGGATTTCATATGAGTTACTGTAAGAATAATTACTTTGTAGAATATACTGCCTTCATTTTTTAGTATGGGGTGAAAATAAATAATTTTCCTGGAAAAACAATGGAAGGTTAAGGCTAAAGGTCACAATGGTGTAGAAATAGATCCAAAGCCTCTGCAATGAGTGGAAAATCTGACATCTGCCACTGTAAGAACCATGCAGTGAGAGAACTGATTGAAGAAAGTAATGTTGCCAACCCCAAGTGTAAAAAAATATATATCTTGACAAATAATTACTATTTTAGGCTTTTCATTTGCCTCTTCTGACCAGCTTTAAGAAACTGCTCTTCATCCTCAAGCACTAAAAATTTCTCATGTTTTGCCTCAAAACAATGGCTGAAAACCACAGTTTTTCTGATTCCAAAAGGTGGAGCTGTGAATCTGTAAACCTGATGACTTTGAAGATGCCTTCCAGTCTTGTATATCCAAGAACTTCAAATCTGAAGATTTAATAGCAAATGTCTTGAGAATTAGCAACTCAGAGGAGCCATTTGGGGATGCTGATGATTAGCTCACGGAAAGAAGTGCATTTCAGGAAAAAATGTGCAACACAGAGAAGACAAAGAGTTTGGATTTTTGTGTGAGACCTAACACAGAGAGAATATTGAGTGCAGTGCAATTCTTCAGATAAGGCTCATATTTTAAGGGAGAAAATGAGAAGCTTGAGTTGTATTTCAGAAGAGGAGACAAAGCCAGCAAAGAATTTTGATTCTGCCCTTGCCCTTGTTTTGCCTTTATAACTTATTCTCCACTGTGGTGCATTACAGGTAATAGAAGACAGACCTTTTTCTAAGTTCAATATTATTTCAGTATTGGGACCATTTGCAGTGTAATTATAATTGAGACATGAAGTTTTGACTATTTTCAGTGTTTGCCTGATCTCCCTGTCAAGTGTCATGTTTAATGCTTGAGATTCACCTTTCTGCCTTCAAAACTTCACGTGCCAATAGACATTTGGCCTATTTACCATATGTGTTGGGTCTCAGAGGACAGGACAGGTTATCCCAGTAAACAGCTATGATGACATTCCTCATAGCAGGAGGCCAGGCTCATGTCAGCCCCAGCAGAACATTATTCCTAGCTTAGTTTTATCTTCAAAATTAAAATTGTCATTTATTGTTTGCCTTATCACAGCACTTGTTTTTCCCACATAAACACATGTGAGGAATCAGGAGATTGGTAGCAAGCTGTGCTGCCAGCCCCTTGGTGGGTTTATGTGATATCTCTGACCTTCCTTTTTCTGACATGTTTCCCATTTTATTTGCAAAGAAGTAAGCAAGTGGCAGAGCTCTACTGATGCAGCTGTTTTGGAGTTGCCTGGAAATCAGCAGCCTCCCTCCTCAATCATTAATTCCACTTTCAGTCCTGTATTTTGGTTTTTCAGAATCCAGAATACGTGCTGGAGTTCTGTATATTCTGAGAATGTCAAGCTGGACTTTTTTACAGAATCCCCCACTCTGCAAGGGATTTTTTTTTTGTTCTGCTAAATGCTGAAGGCAGGTGCTGTCCCAGATTGTTGGCTCTGTAGTGATGCAGCTCTCCAGCTTCAGTGCAGAGATGGCTGCCCCTCCTCTTATAAAGTGATCCTATAAAAACATTGCCTTCAGTTTAATTTTTCAGCAGCTCGAATGGAGAAGTGGACATGTTTTAAGGAGTTTAAAACTTTGTAGCAAATGTGAGCGGAAAAGACAAATAAACAAGCTAGGAAAAAAAATCCCCATGACATCGAGGAAATAACTGTCATTTCAGGAAACACAGAAGAGGACAATTCTTGTAAATTTTAATCAAAATGTCAATTAATCAGGATTCATTTATATGAAAATGTCTTATCTGAAATGAGGTCACATCCCCTGACATGTATCATTTGTACAAAAGACTCATCAATTATCAAGCCTCTGTTTATCCCAGTAACATTTATATCCCCTGAGTAATCATGGTGTCATACAGTGGTGTATCTTTGTGTGTGTATTTGTGGATATGAAGTGACATCTACACATTTTATAAGTCTGTGATTATTTATGGAATTCATAGCCAAAGCGTACTACAATTCTTGGGAAAAGTAGAGAAATTTATGGAAGAAAAAAAATCTGTCAAAGGCTGTTAAATAGAACAGCCTTTTTAACACCCAGCATGCCGAGGTTCTTTAGGAACACCTTTGGACTACCAACATGAAAATTTCTAAAAATTTCAAATACTATGACCTTTTAGTATCAGACCTGTGGACATGGTATTCCTGCAATGTACATTTTTAAATCTCAAATGCTAACTTCACTGCTTGCTGTTACATTCTTTCCTGCCTGCACTAATTTTGACAATGTCCTGATCTCCTATGCCACAGCTTGACTAAAATTACTTCCATAGCTGCCAACTAGCAGCAACATATTTTCCACTAATCTGTTTTCTGCCCTTCTTTTATATGCTAGCAAATGAGGATCCATTCTGGAAGGTATGTGGGGCAAAGTTTGTGTATTAGCAGGTATCTTTCTCATCTCCAAGTATTCAATGCTTGCTTCTGATTATTGTAGTGGCTCTCAAGGTTTTCTTTTTCCACTTAAATATGTTTTTGAGTTCCTAAGCTGGAATTTCAGAGATGAACTCTTGGGCTTTCATATGCAAGGTTTGAGTTTAGTCCCTTTGTTGATTCCACTGATTGAGAAATTGCAAGTCCAGATTTGTGGGTTTAAGGAAAATGTTATAAGAAAAATGAGTAACCATTCTAGTTTGTAAAGATGGTATCTCTTTACATTGAGGTTAAAATTAAGATTCTTTGAGCAGGTAGTTTCTAAAGAGTAATATTTTGGAGAGTGATTTTTTTATAAGACTGCTATAGAATTCAAGATACACAAACCTGACTAAAACTGCCATGAAACTTTTTAATTACTATTCCTAAAAGTGAAAATATGCTTTTGGAATTAACAAACATATAAAATTACTACAGTCCTTTCTGGAAAACCAGCAGGATTTCTTTTATTTTTTATAATGATTCACAAGCCACGAGAGTTTCAAAATCAGTATCTCCTTTATTAAAATGCACTTAATTATAAGAAGAGTAATTAATGTTGCCACCAGATTAACATAGCAATTTACTACATGACATTGTAACTTTGTTGATGAGTCTTAGTTCACGTTATGTATTGCTTCAGACAAAGCACTAATCTGTCTTGTTGGAGAAAGGTTGTCAGAGCAAATCTGAGCAGAGAACAATTAATGCCAGGGAGAAAGAAGCCAGAGGAGTTCACCAAATAAGGTTTATAGCCCAAGGCTGTGCTCCAGCCTCCTGTTTCCCCAGCTGCTCTTTGAGGCAGTGGCCATGAAAGATGGAACTGTGCATTTTCCCCAGAAACCTTTTCTTGTTTGCTTCCTTCTGCTTTGGGCATGAAGGACGAGTGATCCCCACATTAACTCTGACCCAGGACAGAGCCCTGCATAGGGATACGAGTGTTATAGTAACACATTGGCCAAAAGAAAAAAAAAAAAAAGTGAAATAATTCCTATGTCACAAGCTGGTTATATTAATTGACTCGCTCTTGTGTTTGATTAATCACGTTTTATTTTTCTGTTTCAATTTATGGAACTTCCTTTCGGCTCTTCTGTTGTTTGAATTTGTTGTTATCATACATCCATCATGCATTCATTATTTCTGTGGCTCTCAGGGTCCTTTTGATAATCAGATTTCGTGTTTGAAGGAGCCTGGCTTTGTTCTACAGAGGGAAGCTCTCCATGGATTTTTACCCAGGGCACCCTTCTCTTGCAGAACGAGATCCACCACGATGAACACTGCACTGCCTGCAAGCGTGGGGTTAACTTGCAGCCCTGTGGCACGTGTCCCAGAGCATATCACCTCAACTGCCTGGAGCCACCCCTCAAAACTGCCCCCAAAGGGGTCTGGCTCTGCCCAAAGTGCCAACAGAAGGTAAGATACATGCAGCATGGCGTGCCAAGAAAGGAAAATGGGAGAAACTTTGAATCTGTGATGATTCAAAGTTGAATCTGTGATGATTCAAAGTTGAATCTGTGAATCTGTGAACCCTTAAATTGAATCTGTGAATCTGTGTACCCTTAAATTAATCTATAGTTGTAGCTCAATGGACTACAGCAGCTAAAGAAGTACTGAGAGGCTTTTAGTGAACTTTGCAGTATTTATTTCTGGAATTTTCACCATCCTAGAGTTAGAACATACCAGGAGTGCTGTCGTTTGCCTATAATCACATCTGCTAAGAACTGTCCTCTTAAAATGTCTCTTCAGTTCCTTTGGCTCCTTTCTTTACAGCAATGCCAGCAGCATGTAGCCAGATAAGAATGTAAATGTTAGAGATGAGGGAAGCAGTGTCAGAAGGAGACACTGCTCACCAGTGGATCTGAAAACTGTGAGGAGAACACTTCCTTTTCCATAAATGATGGTTATTACACACAACTGTTCATCACAGTCATGTCAAATATGCTAATCTGTCTAGTTGCTGTAATTCTGATTGCATGAGCAAGAAAATAATTACTAAAACACTAAAGTGTCACTTCAGTGTGGATGCTGTGCCTTAGAGTTCCTTGTGCTTAGCCTTGAGATTACTTTTATGTTTTGACACAAGGACCCAAGTTCTGGTTCTGTCAAACTGTAGGACTGGAGCAAACAYTATTATGTGGGTTTTTGGAATCCTAACCTTTTATTGTTTCCTGGGCTTATAGGTGTTAAAGAAAGATGACAGTGTGCCATGGACTGGAACTCTGGCTATTGTTCACTCCTATGTTACTCATAAAACAGGTAGGGATTAACACAGCCAGTGACAGGGGATTCCCTGCTTGCCATGGGTGATGCCATTCGAGTCCTCAGCAGTAATTTTGGTGTTACAATGCTGCCAGGTCCCATGGTGCAGGTCACAGACCATAAATGGCTGGGGAGAGCAGCCCCTTTCTGTCTCCTTGCCCTCCATTTGCTCCTTTACATCTTCTCTTTGTGAGGAAGCTCAGTGTGATCTCTCAGGAGCTGCACTTGTGGAGGAAGCTTCATCCAAGTGGTGCCTTCCCTGGAACAGGGCTGAAAGCAGCATTTTGAGGCAGAATGACAGTTTGTGAGGCAAAGTCAAGCTAAGCAGATTCAGATAATTGGGGGTGTGGTACAATGGCAGATTCGTGTCTCAGACACCACAGCAATGCCAGCTGCTCATTGTTTCAGTATTATTATTTCACTAGGGTCATATGCCATATGACCGCTGTGCACTGAGTATTACTCTTTTTTAGTTCCCTGTAGCACTTTTTCAATAGGCTGTTTGGGACATTACATCATATTTGTAAGGAGTTTTACAGAGGTCTGGCACTGTTGGAATGGTGTTTTTCAGCCAGAGGTCAGCACTGTTGCCATTCCAAGGGGCTGACCTCTTCTTAAACACCATCCACCTCTTTCTTGGAGACCTCCAGGATCACATGTGGTTTAAGGATTCATTTTAATTCATCTTGAAGGTGCACTGTAGCTTTTGGGTTGTCCTCCTGTGTGCTGTTGGCACAGACTCATGCACAGAATCCCAGAAACGTTTAGGTTAGAAAAGATCTTCAAGATCATTGAGCCCAACATCCAACTGATCCCACCTTGAATTGATCAGAGCCCTCAGTTCCATGTCCAGTCATTCCATGGGCACCTCCAGGGATGGGGATTCCACCTCCCTGGGCAGCTCCTTCCAATGCCCAACCACCCTTTTAGTGAAGAAATGCCTGCAAGCAGAAACTCCAGATTTATCTGGCTGTACCTGCTGATAAAAGGCTAATGAGACATTAACTCACCATGCAAAATACCTGCTTCTGCTTTCTGTCCTCAAGAGCACAGTGTGTCCTTTTCTTAACTCTGCATCTCCAATCTTATCGTTCCACAGTCAAAGAAGAAGAGAAGAGAAAGCTATTAAAGAGAAGCAGTGAGCTGAAGAGTGAGCATAGACAATTAGAAGAAAAAGATCGACTTCTCAACAATGCAATGAAGGTAGGACCCCTGACTGGGGACCCAGAGAATCCTGAAGAAATATTTATACAGAATTTAAGTCAAGAAACTGGTATTTTTGTGGCTAAAAAATGATTTAAGCTCCCAAGCTACTGATTTTTGAGTGTGAATATGCACATGTGCATTTATGAACAAAGGCCACTTTGACAGGCTAAGGAGGAGAAATCACTTGAATTCCTGTGGGCCACAAACTCCCCAAATAGCCACGACTGCCTTCCTTGTGGTCACATTTGTAGTTCTGAGCTGCCCAATGACTTCCAGGCACTTCCATCCTCCAGGTGAAAAGTTTCATCACAAGGTGTCCTCCAGTGGTAGCTGCTTGTCCATTAGCTCAAACCTTTTGATATTAAGAAGAAATAACCATCTTTACTGAATTTTGTAACATCTTTCCATGACTGGGAATGGATTCATAACCATTTTGTCTCTTGAAACTAATTTCAAAGCTAAATGTCTACAGGTGTCTCCACATATATTTCAAAGCTAAATGTTGCCTAGAGATGTTTCCACATATATTATGCTATGAGGAGCAGCATTCTCTGGCTGAATTGGCTGAATTCAAAGCCATAATTCCTACCCTTCATGGCTGAAGGAATTGATTTGGGGCTACCCTCCTCCTAGAGGCAGCTGTTTGTTTGCAAGGCAGTCTCAGTAAATATTTGACACTTCCTTACCCTGGAAAAATCAAAGTGGCAGCTGCAGGAGTAACTGGTCACTGCTTGTTTTACCACTGCAGTTATCCAGGGGAGGCATGTTAAAATATTTATCACATAAAACAGAGTGGAAATAAAAGCAGTAACTTATTAAAAGACATCACTGTGGGGAATATTCCCTGTCCATGTGTGTAGCACTAATGGGGCCACACGTGTGTGTAGGGGCAGAAGTAGGTAGGAAAGTGCAGTGGGCAGAGGAATTTGGAAAAAAAAATAAAAAAATCAGCATTTATCAGTGTCCTTTGGTAAGAGAGAGAGAGAGAGAGACCCGAGTGCTGCCTTTGTATTTTCAGTAACACAGCTCCTACTCTCCTGTGCCAGCCATCCCTGTGGAGTGCAGAAGGCATTCTTGCAGACTGTCTGTAGGTTGGAGTTGGAAACATCCTCCAAATGCATTTTCACCCTCAGAAAGCTGCTGCACTGTGTGCAGCACTGGTGATTACTCCACTTGTTAAGCTGTGGTTTTGCTTTCCCCAAAGAAGAATATACTTCATTTGAGCAGAATGCACACCCAGGGCACCAAAGGATGTTTGGAGAGATGTTTGACACCACTTTGAATGTATTCTCAGCCTTTCCTTCTCTCTCCCCTTCTCTTTATTTGACAGAAATGCTTAGAGCTAAAAAGCAGCCTTTTGGCCCAGCAGAAAGGGACTCAGTCATCACTGGAACGTCTCAAAACCCTCATTAGACTGATCCAAAACGAGCAGATGCTTCAGGTTACCATGACGACCACCACCACCTCCTCCCTGCTGTCCATCCCCTGGATCAAACCCTCCCCTGGCTCTGCTGCCATGCACAAAGCCTTGCAGCCATCACAGGGCAACAACTGACAAGAACTGGGTGAGGTCTAAGAAAGGGGGACAAGAACTTTATGCACGAGAGCAGAGATGAGACTGGAACAAAGCAGAGACCACGCAATCCCAGTTGGATCCACTTAAGAGATTGCAGAGCACTCAGCCCAGTCTGTAGGTCACTGTGGCAGGGCAGGCTGTGCTGCAGTTTTGTATTTGCCAAGAACCTTCAGTGCTTAATGACATTTTGTTTTATTATGTTGGCCTTAATGTATTTATGAGTGAGGATGAGCAGGAAAAGCCAAGAGGCCGATAGGAAGTGGGATAGGCTTTTGTGGGCTTTCTGTTCTGCTTTAAGGGCAAAGGAGTTAGTGAGGTTTTAGAGAAGTAGTTGGGCTGAAAGCTGTGTGTGGGAGGGGAATCAGTGAGAAAAAGAAAGTGAAATACTTAGTACTTGATTGTGTTCAGAAGAACAAATTTGGCCCCATGGACACAGATGAGCTGGAGATGGGGTCGCTGTGACCAGAACAGCATCACGGACACTCACAGAGCCTTGGAAACAAAAGAGCATTTCTTTCAGTATTATTAGACTTGACAATTGCAAATATTTAAATAAAGAAACTGTATGAAGTTAGCATTTCTAGTAAAATATTGAAGTATTTTCATGCTGATGCTTCTGTATATGCGTTCTGAAGTATTTAAAAAAATACGACTGTAAAACTCCTTTTGCAGGTCCTTTTTACTTATTTTGCTATCAGTGTATTTTTCTCATGGAGTTTTTGTGCAAGGTTTAGCATAAACCATAATAGTGGATATCTTTGACAGTTTAGGTTTTATTTTTTAAAGAGATTATTTTTTGGTTTTCTTTCTTTTTTGTTAATTTTTGATTCTTTTTTAAAGAAAAAAAAAAAAAGCAAATAAATGTTCTGGGTTTTGTTTCTTGACAGTACAGACAATATGCCAAAAAGATGACTTTACATTTTTGTACTGCATTTTTATTGTTAAAAATATGTGATTTTAAAAATTATTATTATTATTATTATTAATTTGCTTGTAGAAATATCTGCTGAAATGGTACAGGGAAAAAAAACCTGCCTCAAGGGGTTGTTTCTTGAACTGGAGACTCAAACTCAAAACTTCCAGGGGGGGGACAAGGTACTGAAAATTAAAAGGGTTCGGTGGGGGGGTTGTTTTTGGAAACTTGATTCCTTTTTAATATTTTGTTGGATTTTAGGAAATTGGGGAAGTGTTTAGCATTAGCCTGAGAAAATCCCAGTACAGCTGCTTGTTTCACTGGCTGGTCTTCCTGATTCTGCAAGGTGGGAAGGCTGATTTTCTCAACTCACACCCCCCAGTGCCATCGTCTCTGTCCTTATGAGTTCTCCATTAATTAGCACAACAGGTAATTATGGAAAAACACCAGAGCAGGACACAAGGCTGGTGTCTCATATCAGCATATCACATGGTGCCGAATAGCTTTTCTTTTTGTTTTTAATTTTAAAAAAGAAAAAAAATGAAAACAAAAAAAATGAAAAAAAAAAAGAAACCACAGGAGGGACTGGCTTTTTCTGTTGTCCATCACTAGAGGCAGCACATGGTCCCTTCAACCATTTTCACAACTCCGGGAGAAACTGTGCAGTACTATACAAATCTATTTTAATACACAACACTCGATTGAACAAGATTTTTATATTCTTTTATTGATGAACAAAGGGAACTAAGTAAAACACAGTTGTTATACATTGGTTAATGTATGCCAATTATGCATTCTGAGTGGCTTGCAATGTAAATGTTTTCAGGTTTAATGATTTTTTTTT